>NC_024802.2:6464394-6572509 GCF_000309985.2 Brassica rapa
TCGACATCGGTCGACACCATTGGGATCCGCCGAGACTCATGGAGCTTTCGATTTCGAAATCTCCTTCCTCAAGGTTTTCATTTCTCACCACTTGCCAGAATTCATCATCTATGATGGCATTTACGTGGTGTTTCCCTTGTCGGCTCCTGCCTCTCTAGCGAAAGCTTCTTGCCTCTTAATAGTCTCGCCCGTCTGAATTACTTGGGTTTCAAGTTTTCTCACCTGAGTCCCTAAGGTCTCGATTTTGGTGTTCAGATTGTTGTAGGCAGAGTCTATCTTACCGTTGAAATCCACGGTGATTTGTTGTTGTCCCAACAATACTCGATCAAGCATTTCTTCGATCTTGCTTTCCTGAGTTTGGGGTGGTGGATTTTGATAGTAAGAGTTCGAGTAGCTCTTGCTGTTGTTGAAGGGTTTTTGAAAATGTGAACTTTGGTTACTTCTTTGGCCATTTCCAAAGAAGTTTCTGTTTCCGCCCTGGTTTCCAAATTTTTGGAATCCGGTACCTCCGATGTAGTTCACATCTTCTTCTCCTTCGGTATCTGCTACTTCTCCTTCAGCTGAACATACTTGCTTCCTAAGAAGTTCGTGCACCACATCTAACTTAGCTCTTACTTCGTCCATCTGTTCCTTCCCGATAGAGGCTACAGACTTCTTCCGTTCAGAGTCAGTGTTTTTGGTGCTGCTGCTGTTAGCAAGGTTTTCGATAAGTCTCACAGCTTCCAACGGATTCCGAGTAGTGAGTTTCCTTCACTCGCCGTATCAAGAGCCATTTGATACTGTAAGGCGAGACCTCGGAAGAAAGTGCTTAGTAGCTGCACTTCATTAAATCCGTGGTGTGGACAGTCTCGCTGGAAAAACCTAAATCTAATCCACGCATCTTTGAAGGACTCTCCAGCCTTCTGCGAGAATGTGGAAATTTTGTTCCGAAGTTCTTCAGCGCACGCCTCATCGAAGAAGTTTCGTAAGAAAGCATTCTTGATGTCGCTCCAGGATGTTAAAGATCCTGTGGGTTGCTGCCTAAGCCAGTGCATCGCTTCTCCATTCAGCGTGTATCTGAAGAGCTTGCACAGCAGGTAATCTTCGGGGACTCCTTCCATCCGAATGGCAGCGATTAGATCCTCCCAGAGTAGGGTATCTGCGACACGAGAGTGTAGTATTGAGGCTTCAGCTCGAAATTCTGCTTCTGGATCTCCGGAAGTCGAATCGCTGATCTGTTGGAATAGTACTCATCTGGGCAATTGTAGTCGGCCAGTGGTTTCGATCGAGCGTCCTCATCTACAGGTTGAGCAGCTCATGTAGCATCAGCATCAGGGATTACAGTTCCCTGAGTATCTATTTTCTGACCTGTTGCATTACGCAGATGACCGGCCTGGTCATACTGGTTTCCGTTCTTATCCTGAGTTAGAATAATAATGTTTACCATTTTTGACGACACGGTATCGATCGACGTACGCGGTGTAGTATCGATCGTTGTCAAACGATTGGGATCGATCGACAATGACGGTCTGGTGTCGGTCGACGGTTGGTTGTGTGTATCGATCGACGACGAAGTGGTTGCGTCGAGCGATGTGGAACGTTGACTTCTACGGATGGTGCGTTCCAAATGAGCAGGATCGTCTGAGAACAGCAAGTCTTTCTCCTTGTTGCTTCTGGTACCGCTGAGCATGCACCTGAAAAGACAAGAAAAAGACAGATTATTAGAAAATGGGGTAAAGAAAAGAATAAGAATTAATAAAACTAAATCTAATGGCGATCAAAGCTCCCCGGCAACGGCGCCAAATTTGATACCACTCAAATTACCCTAAGTAGTGTTACTCTCATCAAAAGAGGTTCAGATGTAGTACTTAGGGATCGAATCCACAAGGAGGTAGGAAACAATTAAATCTAGTGTTCATTAATTCTAAAGGTTGTAATGTTTTAAATAAAATAGCAATAGTAACTAGCGAGTAAATGATAAATGTAACTTAGGTTGGAAATGATATTAGATGCAGGGTCACTATTCAGGTGTTGGAGATTATAATTCCTATAGATGCCTAACTGTTGCATGCATGATATATTAGAGCTCATTCGCTTAACTCAGTGATCAGCTGTCGCATGTACCACTGGTTAACAGACTAGATCTTGTGTCTCACCGGTTAGATGCAGACACAAGAGAGTGTCGATCGATAGTCTATTAAGAGGTCGACCGATACACTTTTGCCAACATCGATCGATTGTCAGTTGAGGACATCGATCGACGGGTTCTAGCCAGGCCTATGCGCGATTATGAAATGTCCTACTAAGATTCTAAATTGGCGGTTAGCCCTCTCTAGCAATCCTAATATGATAGATAGATGTCAGGATGGGATAACAAGGGTGCTTGAATATGCAATCCTATGATCAAGTTCTAGTTAGCTAGGCTAAAACAAGCAATGAATACAAATCTATTATGAATATCACAACAAGGCAGATCTATAGTTTGGGGCTAATCCCACAAACCTATCTGAACCCTGGATCTAACAGTTGAACTACTCAGACATAGCAAAGCAATTTATATCAATAGATAAATAGAAACTCATAGAATAGATGATAAGAAAATGAAACAAGGAGTTCCAATCACAAGTGATCTTCTCTCCAAATGAAACTTGTAACAAAACTAGGTCTAGAAAAGAAAAAGCTCTCCCTGCCGTCAAACACTTAGGCAGTATATATTCTACTAAGTTAAAAACTCGTCAGGGCATTTTGGTAATTTGGTTTGGCCTTGGTCTTTAAGTCTGCTGAATCCAAAATGTCGCGTCTGGTGTCTCGACATCAATCGATGGTACTTGTGTACATCGATCGATATTAATCTTCATCTGTCGAGGCATTTCCTGATATCGATCATCAGCACTGATGCGCATCGATCGATTATTCTTCTTCTCGTCAACCTCTAAGTGGTCAGCTCGGGTGAAATGTCCTTTATGCTCTGAAATGCTCCAAAGTCATAGCTTTACTCCGAAATGCACCTGAACCTGAAAACATACCTAGAAGAGTAGAAAACATAGATATATATATATATAGTAAAATAATAATATACCATGGATAAAAATGGGTCAAATCCAAGGTATATCAGATGTCGTGAGAAGTACTCTGGGGTGCAAAACTCCTTATATAGGTATTGGTAAACCTACTTGGAATAGGAATATTCCCTTTTTCCTTTTCAAAGGCGGCGGCCTTGATATCGATCGATGTACCAGGCTGGGTATCGATCGATGTAGAAGATTGTTTTACTGGATGAGGTTTGGTGGCGTGAATATCTTTCATCTTCCATATCAATCTCTATAGCTCAGTAGCAACCGAGCTGTGTGCATTCTTTGTCGTTGCGTAGCGATCGAGCTTGGCTTGTCCGTGGTCCGATTGCCATACTCAAGCTTGTCTGTGACCGGTTTGAGTATAAGAATATAATAATAATAATAATAATAATATATATTAATAAAAATAAAAAATAAATAAGATGTATTGTTTAATTAAGATGAGTCTGAACAGGACTTGGTGGCTAAAACCATTAAGGCTTGATTCATAAAGACTCAAATAAAAGAGTTCGAAACGGGACTTGGAGGCGGCAATCTTCAAAGCTCGCTTTCGAAAAGAACTCTTGGATATAGGTCAAAAAGAAGTGAACAGAACTTGGTGGCAACCACCATTAAGTTTTGATTCATGGAAGCCTTTCCAATCTTGGTCACTGATCCTGCAATGGAAGCAGACTTTGACCTAAGAGAGAAATTTAGAGAGAGAGAAACTAGAAACTAACTTTTACCTGCAGCTCCAGATACTTGTCTGAAATCTTTGCATCCTGTGATCGATACTCCCAAGGTAAAGCCTACACATTTTACATTAAGAAATGAGGTTGGTTGAGGAGATTGATAATAAGATTAGTTAAGATTGTTGGCTAGATGATTTTGGTTGCTAAGCTAGGATATTGCATAATGTATATCTGTAAGAAGGAACCTTAGATGTGCAATGCAATATTATAGAGGTGATAATTTCAATGTTTCAAATCTGTGAGTCCCTGATGTTTTCAACCCTCTTCCAGAGAGATTGTCCATTGGTTTAACTTGAGGACAAGTCAAAAGATAAGTCTGGGGGAGTTGATATACCATGATTTTCACTCGTTTTTATACATGGTATATAAAGGTTTTAAGATGTATTAATCATGTTTTAGAGTCTTTTCAAAGCAAATACATGTTTATTCACCTGATGGAAGGAAATGATACTTTTGGGACATTTTGGAATGCTTTTACGCAAGGAAAATCGATCGACGCTTGAAGAGCAACATCGGTCGATCATAATCACTTACTATCGATCGACATACATATATGTGCATCGATCGATACGCAGTCACACAGATGAAATCGCAAATTAAAAGATTTCATTTCCCAGAAGATCTATTATTTACAACTTAAGTCCCTAGCCGCCTGTTAGGCTATATGTACTAGGGTTTTGTATCATTTCTAGCAGACACTTGCAAAAGACCTAGTTTTGGAGAAGGAGCATTTTGGCTACCATTAAGAGAGCTTAGGATTGGAGAGATAGATCTGAGACTGCAAAACAGAGAAGATCTTGAACTCCTTTATTTCTATTACTCTACCTATTTGTGTTCAATGTTTCATTTGAGTTTATTTCACACCATCATGACTTTGTCTCTCATGAATATGTTTGAGTAAACAAATTGTTAGATTTAGGTTTCTCACCATGGTTGAAATTATGTACTGCTAATATGACTGTTAAAAAGGTGTTTTGATTGTTCTTTCATTGCTTATGGACTTAATGCTAAAATTGAGATTGATCACCTTCATTTTAGATCTTATGATTAATTGAGTCCTACTAACCATTTCCCCTCAATACCTGAACCCATTTGCGTCTCAGGTGCAACGACAGTTGGTCTGAGAAGGTTAGAGAACAAGTTAAAACCCGTTCGCAAAGCTCGCTAGAATAACCGTCGATCGACGCAACTATCGTTCTGTCGATCGATCGTTACAAAGGTGTATCGGTCGATGTACATCAAGTCACATCGATCGACACTTTCTCGAGATCAAAATACGACAGTTGAGATCCGAGATCTAGTGAAGATAACCTATCCGGTTAAATCAATGTTTAGTTCAGGAACCATTAAACCGTTTAGTCTAAACTAAGTGCATACATTTTATACCTGAGAATTGCCTGAATCTAGCTGCTTTCCCAATCTTGAAACCACTTCAATTCAATCTATTGAATCACTGTTGTTTTCGATTTATCATTTACTGCTTTTAAAACTATTAAAACTTTTTAGTCTATCTTCAATTCTAATTATTTAAGTCTGTTGAGTAATCCTAGAGTCTCTGTGGATTCGATCCCTAAGTACTACATCTGAACCTCTTTTGATGAGAGTAACACTCTTTAGGGTAATTTGAGTGATATCACTAGGGCATTACCAATCTGCTCCTCTAGATCTCTCGCAATCCCTCATGAGCTGCTCTAAGAACAATCCACAAAAGTGAATAATTCCTTGGAAGGCTCCACCTGCAGACCCAGATGGTCTGCCATAACCCTAGGTAGAATGCTGACTGATGCTCCTGTGTCGCACAAGGCATGTGGGAGATCAATATCCTTCACTGTACATGGTATTGCAAATTGCCAAGGATCACTCTTCTTCTTCAATTTAATTATTTTCCTCAACTTTTCTCTAGCTTCATAGAACATTCTCCTAATGTATTCTTCTGTCTCTCTAGTTTCTCTGAAGAACATCTACAATCTGTGGGTAAAATGGGTCTCCTCGAATGACTTATCTAGAGGAATCCTGAAGACTTTTTTTCGGAAACTTTCCTTTTCCTTTTCATTAGTCCCCCTCTTCAGATGTTTCGCCATTTTTTCCTTTCTTTTTCATAGGGTTCTTCCCATAGGAACCCTATCAACTTCCAAAGGATTTGCTCCAACATCTGAAGGTGTCCTGACGGTTTTTTGTGGGTTTTCTGAAAGTTTGAGTTTGGGCCTGAGTGCATTAAGACGTGCAACATCTATCTTTAGCATCTGCACTTGGTACGTAAAAGGTTCTCGTCGATCGATGGACCCTGGAGTTTTTCGATCGATAACGGTCTCTTGGTGTCGATCGATGACGGTGTCAGAATGTCGATCGATTCTTACGTAGACAGGACTGGGCAGATGTGGGTTTTTTTTCTGCGAACTCCTCGTTAGTCATGATCCTTATGGCATTACAAGATGCGGTTGACTCCGTAGTTGTTGTTGATCGATGTCCAGAGGAGGATGTCGATCGGTTTTGGTTGACTTTTGTCGACCAATGTTTATGGCTTGGAGTCGATCGACACCAATGCAATCTGCCGAAACTCATCAGACTTTCTACTTTGAAATCTCCCTCTTGCAGCTTCTCTTCCTTCACCACTTACCAGATCTAGTCTGTTAACCAGTGGTACATGCGACAGCTGATCACTGAGTTAAGGGAATGAGCTCTAATATATCATGCATGCAACAATTAGGCATCTATAGGAATTATAATCTCCAACACCTGAATAGTGGCCTTGCATCTAATATCATTTCCAACCTAAGTTACATTTATCATTTACTCGCTAGTTACTATTGCTATTCATTTAAAACATTACAACCTTTAGAATTAATAAACACTAGATTTAATTGTTCCCTAGCTCCTTGTGGATTCGATCCCTAAGTACTACATCTGAACCTCTTTTGATGAGAGTAACACTCCTTAGGGTAATTTGAGTGGTATCACTAGTCACTGTGATAAAGGAGTTGAGCTCTAATATATCATGCATGCAACTGTTTGGCATCTATAGGATTATAATCTCCAACACCTGAATATAAACCATGCATCTAATATCTTCCAACAAAGTTACACCCCGAATCATCTTGTTAGTCGAGCAATAGACTTGCTCAATTAGAATTGCTATTTACTTTTAAACCCATAAAACATCAAACACCTAGAATTAATAACTTTACTAGATTTATAGGTTCCCTAGATCCTTGTGGATTCGATCCCTAAGTACTGCAACTGAACCTCTTATTTGAGAGAGTAATTTACTCATTAGGGTAATTTGAATGGTATCAAATTTGGCGCCGTTGCCGGGGAGCTTTGACTGCCATTAGATTTAGTGTTATTGATTCTTATTATTTTCTGTACCCCCATTCTGACACAAATTTTTTTTTCTTGTCTTTTCAGGTGCATGCCCAACAGTACCAGAAGCAACAAGGATAAACACTTGCTATTCTCAGAAGATCCTGCTCACTTGGAACGCACGATCCGCAAAGACCAACGTTCCACATCAATCGACGCAGCAGCTTTCACGTCGACTGATTCTCGCACCCAACCATGGACCGACACCCGACCTTCATCATCAACCAATCTACATCGCTTGACATCGATAGATACTACACCGCATACATCGATCGATCCTCAGTCGCGAAACATGGTTGCGATTGTTATTCTCAGACAGGACGAGAATGGAAATCTGTATGACCAGGATGGTCATCTACGTAATGCAACAGGTCAGAAACTAGACGCTCAGGAGAATGTAATCCCTGATACTGATGCTACAGGAGCTGCTCAACCTGTAGAAGATGCTGCTCGACCAAGGGCACTGGCTGACTACAATCGTCCAGATGAGTACTACGCCAACATGTCATCTATTCGACTTCCAGAGATTCAGAAGCAGAACTTCGAGCTGAAGCCTCAGTACTACACACTCGTGTCGTAGATACCCTTCTCTGGCTTACCACACGAGCATCCTATGGACCATCTGCAGAGGTTCGAGGATCTTATCGCTTATATTCGTATGGATGGAGTCCTTGAGGACTACCTATTGTGCAAGTTCTTCAAGTATACTCTGACTGGAGAAGCGATGCACTGGCTTAAGCAGCTAACATCATGGGCCGACATCAAGAATGCTTTCTTGCGAAACTTCTTCGATGAGGCACGCGCTGAAGACTTGAGGAGGAAAATTGCTACATTCCCGAAGGAGACTGGAGAGTCTTTCAAAGATGCATGGATCAGATTTAAGTTCTTCCAGCGAGACTGTCCACACCACGGATTCAACGAAGTGCAACTTCTGAAGACTTTCTTCAGAGGTATCACCTTGAGGTATCAAATGGCTCTTGATACAGCTAGCGAGGAAAAATTCAACACCAGAAATCCAGTGGAAGTTGTGAGACTGATAGAAAATCTAGTAAACAGCAGCAGCACCAAGAACACTGACTTTGAGAGGAAGAACTTTGTTGCATCCCTAGGAAAGGAGCAGATGGACGAAGTTAGAGGAAAGTTAGATGTGGTTCATGAGCTTCTTAGGAAGCAGGTCTTCTCAGCTGAAAGAGAAGAAGTTGTAGACATGGAAGGAGAAGAAGATGTGAACTACATTGGAGGTACTTGATTTCAGAGGTCTGGAAACCAGGGTGGAAACAAAAACTTCTGTGGCAATAGTTAGAGGAGTAACCAGGATTCACAGTTCCAGAAACCTTTCAGCAACAACAGCACAAGCTATGAAAACTCATTCTACCAGAATCCACCACCACAGACTCAGGAAAGCAAGATTGAAGCAATGCTTGACAGAGTTCTGGAAGGACAGCAACAACTCACTGTGGATTTCAATGGGAAGATAGATTCTACATACAACAGTCTGAGCACAAGAATTGAGAGTTTAGGGACTCAGGTGAGGAAGCTTGAAATGCAAGTGGTTCAGACTGCATACACTGTAAAGAGGCAAGAAGCCTTGGCTAGAGAGGCAGGAGTTGAAAAAGCAAAACACCACGTAAATGCTGTTGATATGAAGCCAAATAAAGAAGTAAATAAGGCTGAGATGAAACATCAAGAATTAAAGGAAAGCGTGTGCAAGATTGAGCAAGAAACCAAGTTAGCTTGGGATACAAGGCTGTCCGTACAACTACCCTACTCTATCTTGGAAGGCAAGCAAGAAGACTTCTTGTAATGTTGAAATTCGCCAATGTGGAAGCAAGGCAATTAGAATAAGTGAAACAGATGGAAGCAAGTTGATGGAGCCGTTGGACATGAGACAATGAGAAGTCACATGTTTTGTTAAGGAAGAAAGAGAAGCATGGGATGTCACTTTCAAGATCAGGAAGGACCACATTCTTGTCTTGTTCCAGCAGCTTATTTTATTAGTTTCTAAGTCAGATCTTTTCTACTTGCTTTGCCTTTAAATAACATGTAACCATGAACTAAATCAAGTAAGGAAATATGAATTCCTCTTTACACTTTCTCACTTAGTTCTCTCTCTCTCTCACGGATTCTCCTTCACCAACTCTCTCTTGTTCTTAACTCTCTACACTAAACCTACCTTTAACCACCTTAATCTTCATAAAATTTCATGGTATCAGAGCAACAAAGCTCTTGAACCTACTTAACTTCCGCAAGTACTCTGTTTTATAGTTCTCTCCATCCTTTTAAAACCTCTCTCCTGTTCTTGTGTTCTTGGCGAGTGAAGAAGGATGGAAAACAACAATAACAACCGACCTCTCACCATACCTGTGACCTTAAAGGGGATTAATTACCTCTTATGGGCAAGGATGGTGAAGAATGCCCTTGGAGGAAAAGGTTTATGGAGCCATGTCTCAACTGAAGCAGCTCCAAAACAAACTGTCCAAGGAGAAGATGGAAAAGAGATGGTGGTAGCTGATGAAGATAAATGGGGCCAGGAAGACCTCATGATACTCACAGTTCTGCTCAGCTCTTGAACCAGCAATTATGGAACCTTACTCATACTGTGAGACCACTAAATAACTTTGGGATACTCTCTACAAGGTTTATGGAAATGTTTCCAACCTTACTAGAGTTTTTGAAGTGAAAAGGGCCATTAATGGCCTCAGCCAAGGAGACATAGAGTTTCAACCTCACTTTGGCAAGTTCAGATCTCTTTGGGCAGAGCTAGATCTCCTAAGGCCACATACTGTTGATCCTTCAGTCTTAATTGAGAGGCGTGAAGAGGACAAAGTCTTTGGGTTGTTGCTTACTCTCAACTCATCATACAATGGCCTCATCAAACACATATTAAGATTAGCCAAACTACCCTCTCTAGATGAAGTTTGTGCTCAAATCCAGAAGGAAGAAGAATCAGTGGGGCTGTTTGGAAACAAAGGAGAACCTGTTGTACTTAATCAATCTGAAGTTGTAGCTGCAAACAAGGCAGCTTACAAGCAAGAGGATAAGAAAGTCTTGATCTGTGACCATTGCAAGAAGAAAGGCCACATGAAGGATAAGTGCTGGATTTTACACCCTCACCTGAAGCCAAACAAGTTCAGAGAGCCATGCTCACCTTATATGGACGCTAGGACCAACTTTTCAGCTGATGGTGCGGAAATGACTGCTCTCGGCTCTACCTGCTCCAACCATAATGGCGTGGGAAGTGCTATGGCTTCAACATCAATGTACACAACAGCAAGGACCAACCAGGATGAGACTATCAAGAGATCCGACTTGGATGCTCTCATCAAGGCCTTAAAAGAATCTGGTATCCCTAAAACCCTTGGTATCTCTCTTAATGCTTCTCACATGGCTGGTAGTTCTATGAATGTTTTAAAATCAACAAGACCATTAGTTATAGACTCTGGTGCTTCACATCACATGATTAGTGATTTAAATCTGATTAAAAACATAGAACCAACCTTAGGAAATGTGATGATAGTAAATGGAGATAAAATTCCAATAAAAGGAGTAGGTGATCTAAAACTGTTTGATAAAGTGTCTAAAGCTTTGCTTCAAACTTGTTGTCTGTTAAGAAAGTGACCAATGATTTAAATTGCCAAGTTACTTTCACTCCTAACAGTGTGTATTGTCAGGATATTGATTCTAGTAAGTTGCTTGGCAAAGGTGTAACCAAGGGAGATTTATACTTGCTTGAGGACACAAGACCAGCTTCTGAATTATCTAGTGCTATTAATTATGTTTCTGAATTCCCTAAAGATGTAATATGGTATGCTAGATTAGGACATCCTCATTCTCGTGCCTTGAACATCATGTTGCCTAGTATTTCTTTTAAAAGTGATTGTGAGGCTTGTATCTTAGGAAAACATTGTAAGAGTGTGTTTCCTAAATCAAGAACCATCTATGATAATTGTTTTGATTTGGTACATTCTGATGTGTGGGTTCTCCATGTGCATCTAGAGAACAACATAGATATTCTGTGATATTTATAGATGAAAAATCTAAGTATACATGAATCACTTTGTTGCCATCTAAAGATAGGGTGCTAGAAGCTTTTAAAAACGTTCAAAACTATGTCACTAACCATTTCAATGTTAAGATCAAAATTCTTAGATCAGATAATGGTGGTGAATACACTAGCACAAACCTCAAACAACACCTAGCTACACATGGAATCATACATCAAACCAGTTGCCCTTATACACCCCAACAAAATGGTGTGGCAAAGAGAAAGGATAGACACTTAATGGAGGTGGCCAGAAGTGATGTTTCATACATATGTGCCTAAGCGGTTTTGGGGAGATGCAGTTGTCACTGCTACCTACCTTATCAACCGCACACCAAAAAGAGTTCTCATGGATGCCACTCCTTATGAGGTACTCAACAAAACTAAGCCATCCATAGATCATTTGCGTGTGTTTGGGTGTGTGTGCTTTGCTTTGATTCCAGGTGAACTAAGGAACAAGTTAGAAGCTAAAAGCACAAAGTCCATGTTTATTGGATACTCTACACACCAGAAAGGATACAAATGCTAGTACCAGAGACAAGGAGGGTATTAGTATCCAGGGATGTGAAATTCATGGAATCAAAAGGTTATTATGCTGAGCATAATTGGGAAGAGCTGGAGGATCTATCTCAATCTGCCTCATATAGAGCTCACAATCTGAGAGTAATTATAAAAAAACTTGGCATCAGTTTACCAAAGGAACCAGAGAATATCAGGAAAATCCCAACACAAGCTGTAGAAGAGGAGGCGCCTGTACCTGAAGAGGAGGCATCTGTACCTGATATTGGAGTCCCTCATCCTGATCATGAGGGGGGGGGGGGGGGGGGAAATGGCACTGTTGGGAAGCATGACACATCCGAATCAGTGGCACATGATCAAGATGAGTTACTGGCTGAATCAGAGAACACAACTCAAGAGGATGAGCTTAGTGGAGCAAATGAAGCAGAACCTGAGCACATACAACCTTTGAGAAGGAGTACAAGGATCAGAAAACCGGCTTCAAGTTGGATCAACACAAGAGTATACTTCAATGCTGAAGCAGTGGCTCACCCAATCAGTGCAGTATGCTCCCTTGCTCAATATCCAGTGGAGCATCAAGTATTCATCTCGGAATTGGATAATGAATACATTCCAAAGACATATGAAGAAGCTATGCAAGATGATGAGTGGAAAGAATCAGTTGGAGATGAGATTGGTGCTATGATCAAGAATGATACATGGTTTGAAACTGAGCTTCCCAAAGGCAAGAAGGCTGTTACAAGTAGTCTACTGTATACTATCAAGTACCTAGCTAATGGAAAACCAGAAAGGAAGAAGACAAGGCTAGTGGCAAGAGGATACACTCAAGTATATGGAGAAGATTATCTAGATACTTTTGCACCAGTGGCTAAACTACACACTATAAGGATCCTTCTATCACTTGCTGTCAACTTGGAATGGGATCTATGGTAAATGGATGTGAAAAATGCATTTCTTCAAGGAGAGTTGGAAGATGAAGTCTACATGAGACCTCCATCTGGCCTAGAGAACATGGTGAAACAAGAAAATGTTCTCAGGTTAAAGAAAGCAATCTATGGCTTGAAGCAGTCTCCAAGAGCATGGTACCACAAGCTAAGTACTACACTCAATGGGAGAGGATTTGTCAAATCAGAAGCTGATCACTCCCTCTTCACACTAACTAGCCAGCAAGGTATTGTGGTGATCTTGGTATATGTAGATGACATCATCATCACTGGTAGCAACAGGGAAGGTATTCTCTCAACTAAATCTTTTCTTAAAAATGTCTGTGATATTAAAGACTTGGGAGAATTTAAGTACTTCTTAGGGATTGAAATATGCCGCTCTAAAGAGGGGCTTTTCCTATCCCAAAGGAAGTACACACTTGACATTTTAAATGAGGCAGGAAACCTTGGAAGTAGACAGGCCAAAACACCATTGGAGGAAGGCTACAAGGTATTGCGAGAGGGGGCGTTTGATGCCACTCCCTTTGTAGATGTCAAGAAGTATAGAAGAATGGTTGGAAAGCTCATCTACCTCACCATAACTCGGCCAGATGTGTGTTTTGCTGTAAACCAAGTAAGCCAGCATATGCAAGCTCCATGAGTTTCGGCGGATCACATTGGTGTCAACTGATGTCAATGGATACACATCGATCGACAGACCATGACGAAGATCGATCGACAGATTACTCTAAACATCGATCGACGTCATCTGCTAAATCGACTGCAGAGTGTAGTGCTGTTCGAATCATGACTCATGAGGAATTCGCAGAAAAATATCCTCACCCACCCTCCCCTTTCTAGGTCAAAATCGATCGACCGCATGAGCCAGCAGTCGATCGACAGAGAGAGACCAACATCGATCGACACCCCGCACCTCCTATCGATCGACATGCACCTCTCACCTACCAAGTGCGGTTGCCATCTATTGATAATGACCGAATCAACGCACTCAGACCACCATGTAAACCATTGGCAAACCCACCAGAACCGACAACCAACCCTTCAGACCCTACACCAGAGCCTATGCAAGTTGACGAGGCAACTGAAGGAAGAATGTTAAGGAAAAGGAAGGAGAAGATTCCTAAGAACCTTAAGAGGAAAGCTAATGAGAAAGAGATGGATGGTTTCACTAAGAGAGTCCTCAGAACTCCAGTGGAGAAACCTCTTGATGAAGTTTATTTCATACATCGGTTGTGGATGTTCTTCAAAGAGACTAAAGAGACCGAGGAGGACATTAGGAGAATGTTTCATCATGTCAGGCAAATAATGAAACTAAGGATCACATTGAAAAAGAAGAGTGATCCTCGGAAGTTTGCAATACCATGTGTGGTGAAGGGTATCGAATTTCCCCATGCACTTTGTGACACAGGAGCATCTGTCAGCATACTACCTAAGGTTATGGCAGACCAGCTGGGTCTGAAAATAGAGCCCTCATCAGAATCTTTCACGTTCGTGGATCTTTCAGAAAGAAGCTCAGGAGGCATCATAAGAGACCTTGAGGTACAGATTGGTAATGCCCTTGTCCCAATAGATTTTCATGTCGTGGACATCAAGCTTAACTGGAACTCTTCACTTCTTCTTGGAAGAGCTTTCCTGCCTACAGTAGGAGTTGTATGTGACATGAACACCAACAGATTGTGTCTGACACTGTGATATCACTCAAATTACCCTAAAGAGTGTTACTCTCATCAAAAGAGGTCGAGTTATAGTACTTAGGGATCGAATCCACAAGGAGCTAGGGAACCGATTAGATCTAAACAATTTATAATAAACTAGGCTAATAGATTATAAAGCAGTAAAATAGTAATTAAATAAACAAAGCAGTAAACAAGTTGAACAAGTCGATTGTTCAGCTTGGCAAGGGTTGTTCGATGGAAGGATGGTTGCTAGATCTAGGGTTTCTATTCAGGTGTTGGAAATTATAATTCTTATAGGTACCTATTTGTTGAATACATGATATGTTAGAGCTCAGCCGCTTAACTCAGTGATCAGCTGTCGCATGTTTAACTGGTTAACAAGCTAGATCTCGTGTCTCAACGGTTAGTATATTGACAACGAAAGAGTGTCGACCGATGGTCCTATTGGGACATCGACCGATACACCTTTACCTACATCGACCGATAGTCAGTTGAGGACATGGATCGACGGGTTCTAGCCAGGCCTATGCGCGAGTATGATATACCCTATTAAGATACTAAATTGGCGGTTAGCCCTCTCTAGCAGTTCTAATATGATAGATAGATGTCAGGATGGGATAACAAGGGTGCTTGAGTATGCAATCATATGATCAAGTTCTAGTTAATTACTCTAAAACAAGCAATGAATATAGATCTATCATGAATATCACAACAAGGCAGATCTATAGTTTGGGGCTACTCCCACAAACCTATCTGAACCCTGGATCTACTCAGACATGAAAACAGAAACCATAGATGAATAGATATAAAACAGAAATAGAATAGATAAGAAAACCAATGGAGTTCCAGGAGGACTCTGATAGGAGTTCCTCCCTTCTCTCCTCTCAAAGAAACAATGGAAATGAAAGCGTAAAGAAGTCTAGAAATGTGTAGCCGTCAACAATGGCTTAGAAATAACATAAATAGGGTTTTTGGTCGTCCAAAGGCATTCTGGTAATTTGTGGTTTCTGGGCTTCACGCAGTCATAAAATATACAAGGCCCACGATATGGGATCTCCATCGATCGACGTGCAGAGTGCTGCATCGATCGACGTGGCTTCCTCTTCTCGGCAGCTTCCTCTCGCGAGACAGACTGACCACTCTTCAGTAAAACAGACATAACTTCTGCTACAGGATGCTGATTGACCTGAGACCAGTGGCATTGGAAAGCTAACTCAAAGCTCTATCGTGTGTCAGAATATGGGCTCAATCTAACGGTCGGAAAGTCTCCATCCATAGCTAAACATCTGACGCGTCTGTGCAACTCTGCACTTCAAAAGGCTCCAAAAGACTCCAAAATCACCATATTTCTCTTAAACGTCCCCGAACCTGTAAATACTCTAAATAGATTCCAAAACATAATAATTGTATCTTAAAACACTTTAAAACACTTATAGACCATGATTAAAAATGGTTAAAATATATGGTCTATCAACTCCCCCAGACTTACCTTTTTGCTTGTCCCCAAGCAAAACAGACGGGCAGTCTCTCTGAAAGAGGTTTTGAAAACAGCAGGGACTCACATGATTTAAAACTTAGAATCGTCACCTCTACAATATTAAAATCCACATATAAGATGTCCTAATCACAGAAGCACATTATACCATATCCTAGCTTAGCAACCAAATTCACCTAGCAAATCATGTCTGACATTCCCCTCTACCAACCTCATTTCTTAACATAAATAAATGTGTATGCTTTACCTTGGGAGTATCGATCACAAGACACATGGACTCTTACCCCAACAGGTATCTGAGTAAATAGGCAGTGTTGTTCTGGTTTCTTTTACTCTATATCTTCCTTCTCTGAATCCTTTTTATCTCAATTCCAATGAGCAAAGATGCCGATGCACCATCTTATTCACTTTCTTTTCGATTTTTTTTATTATTATTATTTTTTTTTTCTTGACAAAGTGTAGGCGAATAGTGGGGTCATCGGTAATGTACCTACCCCTCGCTTCAAACAATGTGTGATCATTCTATTAGAGTAGAATAATGGGGTCATCGGTAATGTACCTACCCCTCTAAACCACAAGAAATCATCTCAATCTTTTATTTTATTTTATTAGGATGCCAAAGGGAGGAGATAAGGAAACCAAAATCACTCAGACTTTTACCTTTCAGACCTGAAGGAGGAATCCGATCCAGTGTATACCAAGCCCCAAGACAAGCAGTTAAGTCAAATTAGGTTGGAGGTCAACTTTGGTTCTTTCAAACAATCTCAGCAAGTGTGAACATAGTTGACAGGTTGATCCACTTTAGTATCTTTAGTACTATCTGCAATCAGTAAGTCTAGAATGGTGCTAAAGACTGGTTAGATAACAAGCATTAATCTAATAAGTTCATTATCCCCTTCTTGACTCAATAAAACCAGATTTTGAATTTTTTTTAAATAAGACTCATAAAGGTAGATAAACGTTAGTAATCCCCCCATACTTAAATTACACTGTCCCCAGTGTAACACAGTCGGTGGTAAGGTGAAAATCATAAAGCAGAAGTACAAAATTTAACAAGTAAGAACGATAACCTGCTTAGTATCGATCGATACAATGAAGTGACAATCGATCGTTGTTGATGAAGCGTTGTCGATCGATATCGAGATGGTCTCATCGGTCGATGATCTGAGCAATCGTTTACATGGATCTGTTTTTTTTTTTTTTTCATAACTAAAACACAATATCAGTAAAACCTCCCCCAGACTTAGATAACGCTGTGACCAGTGTATATCCAGTCGGAGTTATGGTGTAAATAAATCTTAATTACTCAATTAAACAAGTTAGAATGATATACATGACCGGAATGGATGTCGATCGATGTAAAGGTGTTGTCATCGGTCGTGGAAGGTGTAGCAATGTCGATCGATATCGACTTGTTCTCGTCGGTCGATATCATGGCAATCGTTTACGTGGGTCCCTATTCTAAACATCTAACTAAAACCTAATATTAATATAACCTCCCCCAGACTTACATAACATTATGACCAATGTTATTCAGCCTAAGATCGGTGGGAGAATAAATCATAAGGATAATATTTAACAAGGAAGAACAATATACCTAACTTTGATGTGAATATTGACCAACATAGTTAAGTGACGATCGATACCCTTGATACTCTGTCGATCGATGTTAGCTAGCCACCATCGATTTCTATGGAGACTCGTATTCCTCGGATCTTTTCCTTGTACCTAACATAAATAAAACACTAAAAGTCTAAAAGTTAGTAATATATAACTAGTAATACCAATTAAGTAATAATTTTTTTTATTTTTTTACGTTAAATCATTAGAAAACAAGAAAAATCAGTAATAAATGAAAATTAAACCATATTTAAAACAAACCGAACAGTGGGTTGCCTCCCACTCAGCGCTTATTTTTAGTCATTAGCTTGACTTCTGGAGATCTGATTCAGTCCGGATGAGAATGAGAACTTGCTCCAAATCAAGTCTCAATGTCTACTCTTTGAAGCTTTATCATTCTTGTATGAAAGCCTCCTCCATATACCCTTCTCTTTTGTCTATCATTTCAGCAATAAGGAGTGCTTTGAGCTTTGCAAAAGGCTGTGAGAAGCATCTGCTGCGCACTCTGGGTTTTCTGACACCATCTGAGAAGTGGGGAATCAATGATAACTGAGGATCTCCCTTGATCCTTTTCCTCTTCTTCCAATTTCGCCTCTTCTTTCCCCCAGACTTGTCTGATCGCATGGTGGTGCCTCTATCAAAAAGATTCTGACACACTTCAAACTCTTTCTGCTCTGATTCACGAAGGGTGTCGATCGATGGTATCTGACCGGTATCGATCGATGATGAAATGATAGTGTCAATCGATTTTGTTCTGTTGATGTCGCTCGATGGTATTTCTGCTGGGCAGTTATCTACTTCATCTCTAAATCGCATCCCTTTTTGAGAAGCTTCTACGTACATATTATCATCAAATACTCCACCATAGGAACTTAGCTCCATACTTTTATCTGGTGGGATAGGAGATTCAACTTCAAACACTTCATATGGAACAACAAACTTCACAGGATCATGTATCATCTTCACTCTTTTGCAAATCCCAACAGCTTCTTCTTCGCATAGAGGTGGTCTTAGATTTTCGGGGACAGCAAGGTGTGAGGCTCCAGACGTGTGTTCTTTTCTTCCAACCAGTTCTGGTTCAATCATGTATCATGATAGTTCATCCAAACATGGGTGTCGATCGATGCAATCAGGTGGGTATCGAGCGATACAGTCGGGTGTATGTTGATCGATGTTAGACGGCGACTGTAGATCGATGTCGTAGGGTGGGTGTCGATCAATCTCATCAGGTTTATGTCGGTCGATGTCGTCAGCCTTTAAGGAATTTTGCAGACCTTTTTCCAAAGCGGGCAGATCATCAAGCTTCTGCCGAAGCCATTCTTACAACTCCAGAAAGTCTTTCAGAGTTACTTTGTCGACATCTGAGGTAAGATCACAGCTTGATTCATCGGTGCTCTCCTGTGTCGAATTTGCAATGTCCTGAAGACAACTCGATCTTTCAGGGATTTCAAGTGGAATCGATCGATGACAAAAGTCTGTGTCGATCATTTCTCAGGTACTGGGGTCGATCGACGATGAGGTGGGGGTGACGATCGATGTTATGGTAAGGGTGTCGATCGATGATGAGCTCGTGTCACTAATATCAGCTACTTCTACTGTGCTCAGCTTTCCAGACTCATGTTGCTCATCATCCTCCACCATATATTCCAGCATAGACCTTATATCAATCTCTAGATTTGCTGCAGCATCATAGAGAAATTTGTTGAGGAAGGCGTATCTGATGTCATTCCAGGTAGTGAGAGATCCTAGTGGCAACTTCCTAAACCAATATGCCGCTTCTCCAGCAAGAGAGTATGAGAATAATTTGCATAAATAGTAGTCTTCAGAGACTCCATTGCATTTGATGGTCGATGCCAGATCTACAAATGTCCAGGTGGCTAGTGGGATCTTCATGAGGAAAACCATGGAAGGAATGCTGACCCACAAGAGAGATATATGCAGGGTGCAGCTCAAGGACAGTATTCTGAAGTGATGAACGACGCAATGCAGACCTTTTATCATAGGCATCCTCAGGACTATTATAGTCTCTAATTGCCTTCGGTCGTCCAGTCCTATCATACACAGTGGTAGCATCAGGGATTGTAGAAGGTATCGATCGATGACAAATATCTGTATCGATCATTTCTGAAGTGGGGATATCGATCGATTCTGAGTTACTACTGTCGATCGATGCTGAAGTTGGATTTTTTGTATCAGCTTCTTCTACTTTGCTCTGCTCTCCTGATACATGATATTCATTATCCTCAACTGTATCATGGTTGACCAGCTTTTCGCTGTTCAGTTCATCCTCCTGCTTACTCTCATCTGCATGGTGAACCTGAATGTCTGGCTGCTTCACATGAGTTGTCAGTGTTCCAATATCTCCATTGTCCTCGCTGTAGATAAAGTCAAGAATCTGAATCATACTAATCATTATTCATTTCTCCCGTTCTTTAATCATGTAATCAAGCCTTTTACTTCGAGTTGCTACAGCCTCGCTGAAAAATTTGCCTATGAAAGTTTCTTTGATGTCTTCCCAGCAGGTTAGAGATCTTGGTTGCAGTTTACTGAACCAGCTAAAAGCATCTCTAGATAAACAATAGGGGAAGATCTTGCAGATAATGTGGTCTGCAGATATTTCATCGTGCTTGTTTGCTGAGGCTAACTCCTCAAGTCTCTTGATAAGATCTTTGGGATCCTCATGAGGAAGACCGTAAAATGGATCCTCACTTCCCCAATCATACCATTGACTTGTCAGATTAAAGGTATTTGTCTCAGCCACAGCAATTACATCAGGGATTACACTATCCTCTGCATTAATCAATTGTCCTGTGGGGCTGCAAGGACGACCTACTTCGTCTCGCCAAATACCTTTCTTGTCGATCTTAAGTATGAGCGCTTTGACCTTCTCTGTCTCTCCGTAAGTGGTGTTCGTCATTGGAGGAACAGTGCCGTGATGAATAGTGTTTCGATGAACAGTGTCACGATGAACAGTGGTTGGATGAAAAATATCGCAATGAACAGTGTTCGGGTGAATAGTGTCGAGCGACATAATCTAAACAGTGTCGATCGACGGAAAGATGAATAGTGTCGACCAACACGGGATGAACAATGTCGATCGACGGAAGATGAATAGTGTCGACCGACACGGGATGAACAGTGTCGATCGACGGGATATGAATAGTGTCGACCGACACGGGATGAACAGTGTCGATCGATGGGACATGAATAGTGTCAACCGACACGGGATGAACAGTGTCGATCGACGGGATATGAATAGTGTCGACCGACAAGGGATGAACAGTGTCGATCAACGGGATATGAATAGTGTCACGATGAATAGTATCACGATGAACAGTACTAGGATGAATAGTATTATGATGAACAGTACGTGGATGAACAGTACCTTGTTGAATAGTACCTCGGTTAACAGTGTTGTTTGACGATTTGTTGGCTCTGTTGATCACCGCTGCTTGTCGTTTGTCGATCGACATTGGATGAATGGTGTCGATCGATTGATGGTGTATGCTGTCGATCGATGCTGCTTGGAGGGTGTCGATCGATACTTCCCTCTTAGACTTGCGGATCGTGCATAGACCAGCAGGCTCCTTCCTTGAAAGACCTAGAAATCCTCTCTTCATTGCTCTGGTACTGATATGTATGTACCTGAAATAGAAGAAAAAAATTTATGAGTTTTTTTTTTCGAATAATAATAAAACTTAAACTAAATCTAACTAAAAAGATCTAATGGCGATCAAAGCTCCCCGGCAACGCCGCCAAATTTGATATCACTCAAATTACCCTAATGAGTGTTACTCTCATCAAAAGAGGTCGAGTTATAGTACTTAGGGATCGAATCCACAAGGAGCTAGGGAACCGATTAGATCTAAACAATTTATAATAAACTAGGCTAATAGATTATAAAGCAGTAAAATAGCAATTAAATAAACAAAGCAGTAAACAAGTTGAACAAGTCGATTGTTCAGCTTGGCAAGGGTTGTTCGATGGAAGGATGGTTGCTAGATCTAGGGTTTCTATTCAGGTGTTGGAGATTATAATTCCTATAGGTACCTATTTGTTGCATGCATGATATGTTAGAGCTCAACTGCTTAACTCAGTGATCAGCTGTCGCATGTTTCACTGGTTAACAAGCTAGATCTCGTGTTTCAACGGTTAGTATGTTGACAACGAAAGAGTGTCGACCGATGGTCCTATTGGGACATCGACCGATACACCTTTACCTACATCGACCTATAGTCAGTTGAGGACATGGATCGACGGGTTCTAACCAGGCCTATGCGCGAGTATAATATGCCCTATTAAGATACTAAATTGGCGGTTAGCCCTCTCTAACAGTCCTAATATGATAGATAGATGTCAGGATGGGATAACAAGGGTGCTTGAGTATGCAATCATATGATCAACTTATAGTTAATTACTCTAAAACAAGCAATGAATATAGATCTATCATAAATATCACAACAAGGCAGATCTATAGTTTGGGGCTACTCCCACAAACCTATCTGAACCCTGGATCTAACAGGTGGATCTACTCAGACATGAAAACAGAAATCATAGATGAATAGATATAAAACTGAAATAGATTAGATAAGAAAACCAATGGAGTTCCAGAAGGACTCTGATAGGAGTTCCTCCCTTCTCTCCTCTCAGAGAAACAATGAAATGAAAGCGTAAAGAAGTCTAGAAATGTGTAGCCGTCAACAATGGCTTAGAAATAACATAAATAGGGTTTCTGGTTGTCCATGGTCATTCTGGTAATTTGTGGCTTCTAGGCTTCACGCAGTCATAAAATATACAAGGCCCACGATCTGGGATCTCCATCGATCGACGTACAGAGTGCTGCATCGATCGACGTACAGAGTGCTGCAACGATCGACGTGGCTTCCTCTTCTCGGCAGCTTCCTCTCGCGAGGAAGACTGACCACTCTTCAGTAAAACGGGCATAACTTCTGCTACAGGATATTGATTGACGTAAGACCGGTGGCATTGGAAAGCTAACGCAAATCTCTATCTTGTGAGCTCAATCTAACGGTCGGAAAGTCTCCATCCATAGCTAAACATCTGACGCTTCTGTGCAACTCTACACCTCCAAAGGCTCCAAAAGACTCCAAAATCACCATATTTCTCCTAAACGTCTCTGAACCTGTCAATACTCTAAATAGACTCCAAAACATAATAATTACATCTTAAAACACTTTAAAACACTTATAGACCATGATTAAAAATGGGTAAAATATATGGTCTATCACACTGATAGATCCAGACGTCCACTATGACCCATTTCGAGTTGTGAGACAACAGATCAACCTTGTTGAGCTTGGAAATGATCTTGGCTACATTGCAGCATGCCATTGTGGAGCGGAGTACGCAGCAGAGTACTCGGAATCGATCGACACTCAGACTGCATCATCGATCGATTCAAATGAGTCACCGACGACCGATGAAAACTATCCCACGTCGCTCGACGGGAAGCATCTGGTAGACTACTTCACATTACCAGATCAGTGTTATCCAGACTTTGCCTTTCAACAACCCAACAACAGAGGACGAGATGACTATTCAATAGGCAGTTGGGCAGAAAGTAGATTCCATGAAAGTCTTGTAGTGGATACTGTAATTAATTCCTTCATCCAATGAGGATCCTACAGAGGAGTATGATGAGGATTACTGGAAGGAAAGAGCTATAGAGACTGCTATGCATGACGCAGATATTCACGCCATTCCTTCAACAACACGTGTCCACCATCAATCGACAGAGTCTACTCAACATCGGTCGATACCCACCCTCATCCAGCAAAACGATCTTTTGCATCGATCGATACCACACCTGGTACTTCGATCGATATTAAAGACGCTGCCATTGAAAAGGAAACATGGAATATTCCAATTCCAAGTAGGTTTACCAATACCTATATAAGGAGTTTTGCACCCCAGATTACTTCTCACGACACCAAAGCAGATAAGTAAAATGCTCTCACAAACCAATCAGAAGAGACATCCATAAGGAGCATTCAATCCAAAAACCATAATTCAGCAGACAAACGTCTATCATCGATCGATACTCCAGTATCAACATCGATCGATCCTCATTCTAAACCTCAACTTTCTTTATTTACTAAGAAGAATATGAGTATTGATTACGACTTTTTAATTCCTGATGAATTTGGTATCTTCAGGGACCCAGATGGCAATGCAAGAGCTATGGATGGAAGGATTCTACAAGTATCCAGAGAGGATATAGCAGACATTCTTCAGCTGGCCAATGGACCAGACAACTTGTTTAAGCAGCAACGCAGCATTCCAGACAACATACCAGCTGTTCCAGACGAATATCCAAAGGCCAACACAACAGAAATTGGTTCACACAAATCGTGCCGACCAGTTAGCCAGGCATCGATCGACAAGGTTGCTCCTACATCGTTCGACAGGGAAACACCAATGTGGCTCGACAAGCCACCTTCACCATTCGATTGACATACGTTAAGAATTTGGACATCGCGCTTATGACATCTATGGAGCCAGAAAGTTCAGATGGGAACAGAAGGACGAATATGGTGTCTACAGAGATGAGTCTTGATATGCAAGGAGCGTAGCTGGTGAGATGATCCCTATTACCAAGGACAACATCAGAAAGGTTCTGGAGAGAGCATCCCTATTTGAAGAGAGTCACATGTGTCTCCCAGAACATGCCACTTCTTTCACACCTACAAAACTGGCACCAGAGATCTACACCAAGGATGAGATTAATGAGATGGTGACTGGTATTTGTGGAGCTCAGGAAAAGCTAGGAGATGAACTCAAGACATTGGTAGATGACACTTATCAGCCTTTGGACAGAGGTTACAATGAGCTTTTCAGAAGTATGGCAGAGATGAGGACAGAGATTGAGAGTATGCAGCACAAGCTTGAGAAAGAAGCTACGACATCACCATCGATCAACGCCAGCAAAGCTACATCGATCGACGTCAAGCAACAGACATCCCAGATCCCTGCAGAACCGAAAAGTTTGGCAGAGAAGAAGGATGAATGGGAGATCGCATAAATCAACACGAGGATTGGCGACGTATACAACCCTCTCAACAACAACGTGGACTGGTTAAGCACGAGAATTGATCTGCTACAACAAGATTTGGACACCTTGTCTACATAGATGATGAATGTCCAGGGGGACATTGGCAAGCTTAATGATCAACATAATTTTCAGGAAAAAGGTTCAACATCGATCGATAGGTTCCGCAGGGCATCGCTCGACGGCAAGAAACCTACAGAACATCTTCTCTACAGAGCAGCAGAAGTTGATCAGATCACATCAAAGCTTTACACATCTATGGACACCATGGAGGAATGACTTGTGAAGCGGTGTGATGACATCTACTTTCCATTCGACGCCAGACTCGCTGGACTGGATAGCCGAGCAGAGTGGCTACAGAGGGAAGTCAACGCCATTCAGAGGCAACTCGCATCTCAACACCAGATAGCAGCATCGATCGACAGAGCACACTCCAAATTGATCGACAGTATTGCACCAGCAACGATCGATAGACATATGGTCGCATCGATCGATACCACGTCTACACCAGACGACGAGTAGCTGATACAAAACAAAATGGAGTAAATGCATGAGGATGTGAACGAGCTATCAGCATATGCTTACGACAAGATAGGATGGCATCAGTTCAGCATTGAAAACATCCAAGAAATGCTACAGTACATCTCAAATGCAACACAGAAGATGGATGAGAGATGGATGAGAGATGGACCAGAAGTGATGAGGCCACAAAAAGTTTCATTGCAGCTTGGTCCAGAATGTGCAGAGATGAGGTGGATGCTTGTTTCCCAACAAGTAGCTGTTTCTCCACCAACTAGCCACACACCTCCACATTCAAGCTTAATGACTATAACAAAGCGCTGAGTGGGAGGCAACCCACTATTAGGTAATTTTAATTGGTTTTATTAGTTACTAGTATTTACTTTTGTTTTCACACTACAAGAAAACACCGGGATTCCGACGGCTAATATCGTCGGTATGTCCTCGGAATACCGTTATTCCGAGGACATACCGACGAAAACAGTCGTCGGAAACTTTTCGTCGGAAAGTACAATTTCCTCGGAATTTCCTCGGAAAATTCTGAGGGAATACCGAGAACACAAGATTTCGAGGACATTCCGAAGAAACGTTTCCTAGGACTCTTCGTCGGTATCTCCTCGGTGTTTTCCGATGGAACGGTCCTCGGAAACATTCCGAGAGAAAAGAGGTATCGGAAAATTCCGACGAACAACGGCCGTCAGAATTTTCCGAGAAACCAAAGCCGTCGGAATATTCCGAGGAACTTTATCCGTCAGGAAATTCCGAGGACTTGCGTCCCTCGAAATATCCGAGGAAGCAGTCGTCGGAATATCCCGAGGGATACACTTCCTCGGAATATTCCCAAAACTAATTTTTTTAACAAAGTTTAAAAAAAAAAATTTTATTTGAAATTCAAAAATATAAAATTAAAATTGAAATAGAAAACATATTAGATAATATTCAAAGTTGTACAAACCAAAATAAAACATTCAGAGTTTTTGAAAAAAAAAAAAAAAAACTACGGGAAATGCTCGTTCGGGTACATCCTCCTCATCATCTCTATCATTTGCTCGTTCTGCTTCCTCGTTGCCTCCCATCCCGCCTCTTGATCCGCAATCTTTGGCTCCAACGCAGCTATGCGGTCATCTTTGTCCTTCAACTGGTCCATAAGCCCTTCTGGATCAACATAGGGCTGTGGTGGAGAAGGAGGAACCGACCGGGCTCGACGACCCAAACCGACCAAACGTCCTTTCTTTTTTGGAACCGACTGAAATAGAAAATAAACAAATTTAAATAATAGAAACGTTGATAAAATGAAAATAAAGAAATAAATGAATTGAACTTTTTTATAAAGAACATACCGATTCAACGATTTCGTTGATTCGAATCCGGGACAAGCTGGTCGAAGCCGTCGAAGTGGCGTCCGGGTCGGTTTGAAACTGAGATAGACGGGTTTCTTCGTCTTCCTTCTGAGTTTCGATCAGGCTGAGCACATCCTTCACAACACCATCATCAATCTCCCCGGTCTTCTTGTTGGTATGCGCCATCTTCATTAGGACGAAATCATCAACCGGCTCGCCATCATTTTCATCCGCCTTGAAAAAAACAAAAGTTAAATAAACATTAACAATTAGAAGAAATGCATAAAAAATAAAATAAAAATACTTAAATAATTAAAAAAAAAGAGATTGAACTTACCAAGCGATCCCCAGAGTGCCAATAGTCTGGGCACCCAAATTGTGCTTGTACATGCCCTTCCCGCCACGATCGCTCTTGCGGTTGGCGGAATTGGTCACGGAGGTTTCTTTCGTCTCGTCCTTATCCCAATGCACACACAACACCTCCCACACCGTCTAGTTGATCGACTTCGGGACCGTTTAATAAAAAAAAATATAAAATAGTTTAATAAATCCAAAAATAGTTTAATAAATTCAAAAAATTATTTAATAAATTAAAAAAACCTTGTCGATGAGCCACTTCTGCTTCCAGTCGTAAATCTGCTTTCCATAGTTGTCCATAACTTTACGGACGAAGTGCTCACGGATAAACTCAGTGTGATCGGAATTCCATGTTGAACTCTTGCTGGAAAAAAAAACACAATTAGTAGAAATTTTATATTAAAGATTAAAAATATAAGTAAAAAAATTAGAATACTTACCGCAAACTGACGAAACCACGTCTCCTGGTTCTCGCGAGGGAAGTTAGTGAAAGTCGGATGTCCCTTGCTGAGGTTCGAGTACATCATACGGTTGATCCATGCGCTGATCCCGTTCCCGGATCGGTTGAACCTAATATAAGAAACAAATTATTAATAATGAATCAAATTTTAATGAAGGGAAAAAAAAGACTTTTAATTACGATGTTTAACCGTGTCCCCTTAGACACGGAGTGAGATATGGAAGATGCTCACGACCGGGCTGTTGAACCAACTGGGCAACCGTCATCACTCCCGGAACAACTGGAGGAGCGGGAGGGGGTGCAGCAGCGGGAGGGGGTGCAGCACCGGGAGGGGGTGCAGCAGTGGCAGCGGGAAATGAAGAATCCCGATAGTGGCTGCTCGACTCCCGAGAGTGGCTGGACGAACCCCGAGAGTGGCTGGACGAACCCTGAGAGTGGCTCCCGTACCACTACGACCTCGTGGTGAGGCACGACGAGGTCGAGACCGGGTCTGATCACCAGCATCCCTGTAAATTAAAAAAACATATTTAAAAATAGTTTTAATAAATATTAATTGAAATTTTTTAAAATTAGTTTTAATAAATATATAAACTAAAAAAAAAAATTTAACAATAGTTTTAATAAATATTAATTGAAAAACATATTAAAAATAGTTTTTATAAATACAAAAATATTAAAATAGTGTTTATAAATCAAAAAAATATTTTATAAATACAAAATTAATTTTAATAAAAATAATTATTTTTATAAATATGAAATCATCTTTTATAAATCCAAAAATCGAATTTATATATACAAAAAAAACGTTTTGTATATTTAAAAAATAATTTTTATAAATAAAAAAATTAATAAAATGGTGTTTATAAATAAAAATGGTTTTATAAATACAAAATTAGTTTTAATAAAAATAAATATTTTTATAAATATGAAATCATCTTTTATAAATCCAAAAATCGAATTTATATACAAAAAACGTTTTGTATATTTAAAAATAGTTTTTATAAATACAGAAAATAATAAAATAGTGTTTATAAATCAAAAAATTGTTTTATAAATACAAAATTAGTTTTAATAAATATAAATATTTTTATAAATATGAAATCATCTTTTATAAATCCAAAAATCGAATTTATATACAAAAAATGTTTTGTAAAATCCAAAATCGATTTATTAAATACAAAAATAATAAAAAATTTATAAAAAAAGTTCTAAATCAATTCAACACAACCAAATCACAATTCTAAACCTATTACACAAACAAATCACAATCCTACCCAATCACCCTAACAAAAATCTATCAAAAAACTTCTAAAATCATCAAATGTACTTAAAAACCTAACAAATAGGACCTAAGAGAGTGGGATAGGGTCCTTACTTGATTTGTGTAGGAATAGAGAGGATTCGCCGGAGAGATCGCCGCAAGAGAAGGTGGAGAACGCCGGAAGAAGAGAGAGATCGCCGGAGGCAGAAGAGAGAAATGGGGAAGAAGAAGTGTTTCGTGTTTATAAAACGTATGGTCCGACAGATATTTTCCGTCGGCATTTCGTCAGTATCTTTAATTTCAATTTTTGCGAAATATTTGGCGGCTAGTTTGCCCAGTTAAATGAAAATATTCCGAGGAAATTCTGACGGCAACTTAAGTATCCGTCAGAATTTCCTCGGTATGTTCATTAATTCGAGGAAAAAGAATATCATGTGCATGTAATTCTATTAATTTATATTTTTTCTCGGAATTTCCTCGGAATATTCCGAGGAAATTCTGAGGAACACATGTTTGGGGTTTCAAAACATCAATTTTTTTAGCCCTATATCATTTCTTATACAAATGCAATGCATATCATTGAGGAATCTTTGTATAGATGATTATAAACCATGAAATATTCCCTTTACCGTTCATTATCAAAACGAATTGTAAGTATTCCCTTTACTGTTCATTATAGTGTATAAGTGTTTCTCTTATGTTGTGGGGATTTCGTTCATACAATCGAAAAAGTGTTTATTATAGGGTAAGAACAATTTTTTCACTTGATAATCAGTCTAAGACACTTAATAAGGGTTATATAAGTGTTATTCAAACCGCAAAACGCTGTTTTCGGTTTTAAAACCCTAATTCCTCGGAATTTCCTCGGAATATTCTGAAGAAATTCCGAGGAACACTTGACATTCCTTGGAATTTCCTCGGAATATTCCGAGGCTTTTCCGAGGAAACAGAAACAGTACAAGCAAGCCCTGAATCGTCGGAAAAGTCTCGGACTATTCCGAGGAAATCCCTAAATTCTATTATCCCTCAGAATTTCCTCGGTATTCTTATATTAAAAAAAAAGGCGATGCTACTCTGTTTCCGAGTCATCATCACCAGATGAATCTGAATCTGTATCTTGGTGAAGCTCTCCAATATCTGGTTCATTCTCTACGTGAACGACGGCCATTTGCAGATGAATCTTCTGCTGCACTTAAGTTGCCGGATGTGCTTGGTTGTAGTGGGTCTTCCAGCTCAGAACTTCCCTGAACTCGGCCTCTCGGGTTGAGTGATGTAACAGTGACCCAGATCATCTCTGTTCCTAACCCGGGGGTACTTGATATAACAAACCTGTAACATTTTAAAAATTATTTAATTTGTAAATAAGTGTTATTAATACACATGATGATGAATCATTATGAATAACTGATATATGTATATTTAATTACCTGATCGGCCTGAGAAGCAAGAATGAAAGGATCATAATATTGCAACTTTTGCCTCGAATGTACTGATGTAACACCAAATGCATCTGTTCTCACACCTCGATCTGGAGTGTTGTCATACCAATCACAATAGAAAACAGTACAGCGCAATCCAACCATGCCCGGATACTTGATTTCCATAATATCCCATATGTTTCCGTAGTATACATCATCTCCAGATGCAGAACAAACGCCATCATCATAAGTCGTACTCGAACGTCTCCTCTTTTGAGTTGTGAATGCATATCCTCGAGTACAAAATCTCGGATATGACTTCACAATATACTCTGGTCCACGCACCATCTCGCGTATCCAATCGTCAAATGTTTCACCTCTGGTCATACTAGCAGACACCTATTAATAGCACATATACGAGTTATATTAATATATGTGAATTAGTATAAATATGTGATAAATAATATTTTTAATTTTGTTAAAACATTCACATAAGTAAGCATCCATCCAGAAAATTCTCTCTACTTCAGTTCTTCAAGTTCCTCCTCTGTGGCGTATCTATGTTCGAACCGCTTGTCTGCCATGAAAATCCTGTACATATGTTGACAATAATATAATTAATTAAGATTTAAATTTCAACTTGTTAAAATAAAAATTTGTAAGTTAATTTATTTACCTCTCATATTGAAGAACATATTCGCAGTTGGTGAGCAAATATGTTTGCAAATGACTGCGCTCCTGCTCAGTAAGTCGACGGTCCTTTGGTTTTCCGCTAAGTCGTCCAACATCTGTGATGATGTCTGGAACCGTAACATGATATGTTGCCCGTTCGCCTCTATCATCATGCCGAGCAGGTCTTCTGTTTTTGGTCTGCACTTCTGCTGGAAAGTAGAACTCGGCAAAGTTTGAAGTTTCTAAATTTATCATCTGTGCGATTATAGAACCTTCCACCCTACTATAATTTTTCACCATCTTCTTCAAATGGTACATATACCGCTCATACAAATACATCCATCTATACTGCACAGGACCACCAAGTTCCAATTCTCTTGCCAGGTGAGTAACAAGATGCTCCATAACATCAAAAAATGATGGAGGAAATATCTTCTCAAGGTTGCACTGAATCACGGCTATGTTTGTAATAACCCTCACGAGCAGATAGAATTTTGGTCGAGAAAATTCTTTAAGATGAGTTTGACGATTGGTCGATCAGAATTAAAAATAAAAATCGACCTGGTGAATTATTCTCGACGGGACTGTTTCGTGGCCAAAATACCTACTCTTAATAGTTCTGGTCGAGTTTTAATTATTATGGTCAAATTTTATTCAAGCTGGAAGATTTTCTATAAAAGCAAGACAAGATTCGATGGACGAGAAAACGTTTGGTCGAGAACTGGCTAGGAATAGTTTGAGCTGCTTGTTAATTTAAATCAGTCATGTGAGTTGCACCAGCTTGTGTGCTTTCTTTCTGGCTGGACCAGTCATGTGCCATGCACCTTCTTGCCTGCCTTCTTGTTGAATGATCAGTCATGTGCAAGGCACACCTGCTTGAAGTTTCTTCATGGGAGGGAAAGGTCAGCTGCTTTCTGCTGGAAGTAATGAAACAGCTCACCACCTGTCTCCCCTCAGCCTTGCCTTGTGTTTTGTGAAACCCTCACCTGAAGTAACTTCCTAACATATTTAACTCTTTTTCCACCAGTTTGGTCGTGCATAAACCTGTGAGAAACACAGAAAAATCAGGGAGAGAGAAGAGAGAAAAGTGACAGAAAAATTCAAAGAAAATTCATGAAACATTCAGAAAAAAATTCAGAGAAGAGGAGTGAGCATGGACAACCCTTTCCCACCATCTTGTGACTTTAATCAGTGAGTATTTGTGTGGTAAAGAGTTGGAGATTTGGGGTACTGAAGTTGAGAATCACCCATGTTCTTCAGCCTTTGATTTTAATCGGTAAAGATGTAAGTTGTTGTGTGGATCAGTTTTATGTGAGCAATTCTGTTGGATTGACTGCGGTTCAGCTTTGTTCTGATTGAGTCCGACCTTTTCTTGATGTGGTACTGATTAGGTTTGGCGTGGCTTCATTTTAAAGTGGAGTATCAGTTGAGTTCAGACAGTGTTTGATTTGAACCGGTAAACTGTTTTGCCTTTTGATCCTGATCAGTTTAGATTGTAACCAGCTGGCTGAGTTGTTGTTCTTCCTCTCTGGTTTAATTTCTTAATCCCTTGTGTAGATTTATATTATCTCAGTTCATCGTCCCCTAGCATCTAGACAACTTAGCTGAAACTATTTATGTTTGAATCGAACTGAAGATGCCTTGAACTTGCCTTAGTATCTGTCCTGAATCTTGAACTGTGGGGTTGAACCGGACTGATTAACCTTTTTTCCAACCGTTCTGTTATTGGTATAGATGGTCAAGGCTAGTGTTCGGATCAGCCGGATGCTTGTGGGGGTTTTAAATCGAGAATATTCCAGAAGTCGAGTGTGATTAGCTTGAGCTCGAGTTTAGTCTTCCCTAGCCAATCTCATGGAATCAAAGGTGAGTCTAGATAGATGATTGATGAGTAGTGAATGAATATTTCTTGATTGAGCGTACTGATTGTAGATGATTGATAGGCTTTGTCTCTTGATCAATATTGAATTGGTGAGGTGTTTACTTAGGTTAAACGCTTATTAAATATATTCATGAATGTTCATAGAGGTTTACTCCCGAGCTATAGTACTTGTTCTCAAGTACTAATATAAAATATAATCAAGTATGGAACTATTAATCATGTGAAGTCTTATTATAAACATGTTTTCCAAAATATTCCCGTATGAATGATGATTACCGTGAATTGGTCCTGCGATATGGAACAAGGTCACGAACACACGATGATGGGATCGCACCCTGGAGGCCGTGTAACTGCATGCATCATTAGATGTTCAATTTTTGAATATCTGATGGCGATGATCGTGATGCTAACTCGCTAGACTTGTTTAGCCTTTGTGGTTTCTCAGGTATGGTATATATATATATATATATATATATATATAAATATGATTATATGAATGATATGAGAGACGGGAATAAGAAGTGAGGTATATGATTAGATTCACAATGATGAAAGAATAGGCCTTATATGTAAATATTCAGTTATGGAATATATTTCCACTGCATACAAATGAAGTTGATTGCTTGAGATATTATTAATATATGTTGGGGTGCGGGACTAGGCTCACTGAGTAAACTAGTTACTCATGACTCATTTGTGATGCAGGTAATCAGTAGACGGGAGACCTTAATCTAGGAAGGGGAGGAACATCATTAGCCAGCGGTAGTTTTATTATCCTTGCAAAGGCGTTTTGATATTTCTTATTTATAAGATTTATTGACCGAAAACCTCGAGGTTAATTTATAACAAATTTTGTAACATGCTTTTGAATGTTATATAAAGAATGTTTTTTTTTAAGTACGGGTTCCATATGATATTAGTCCTTGTCCGGACGAACTAACTATCGGGTATTGCTTTTCGGGTTGAAAAGCCTAGAGTGACATCTGATAGGAGCGTTGGTGTTCTTTGGTTGTTGGTCTAAGGTGATCAGAAGTATTCTGAGAACCTCGGATCGACCATCGAGGAACATCAACCGTGTCATTTCCGGTCCACTACGATCAGTGGTGTCACAGAGGTGGTTTCAGAGCATGGTTATACGATGCTAGAATGGGAGTTGTTTCAAATGTTTTTCGAGTAAAAATGAGTCGCAAGGATAACTAGGATATGCTGGCTGGTTCCTTCATTTTAGAATAGATAGTCAAGGGTAGTTACCTAACCTGATCTTTCATAGCAGAAGCACCAAGACAAGCTTGAATGGGTGAACCGTACTTATCGATGTTGCTATCATCATGCTCGAGTTTTCTACTCTCATGGCCGGGTTCACTACCGTCCTTTTAGGAGTCATTAACGTCATGCCTTCCTGCTGTTCTTTTGAGTTCTAGTGGGGATGCCAATTCTTTAGAGAGATATATGGGACATAATTGATACATCGAATACATCTCCAGACTCGTGTGTTATCGATGTCAAGGTGGGTGTTGATTGTGATCTGATTCAGAGAGATTCGACTGCACATGATCACTCAGGTGCACTTGTTCTACCTTCTGCTCATGTTGATCCAGTTTATGATGAGCCGTACCAGGACCAGAGCCGTACAATCCTGAATTGTTCATCATTTGTTTTAAGCTTAGAATTGATAGCTCGACTTTATTACAAGATGGTAGAAGCACAGAAGCATTTTGTTTGCAATGAAACATCATGAAGCTTATGATGCAAAGAAGAAGTAGTTGGGACCATAAGATACTGAAGAAGGACTAAACCGTTCGAAGTATACTTTGGCTTGAGGCATATTTGGGATGAAACACCCAGAGCAAAACATTTACGTGGCCAATGTTTAGAGAATTACAGAAGGATTTGGTAGCAAGTTATTTGGAGATGAACGCGATGAGTTGTTAGTCGATAGTCAAGAATTACTTCAGAGAGCTGAGATCGAGTTGGACAGATCTCAAGAGTTCAAGAAGTAGAATTTTCTACACAAGATATGGAACCGATTGAAGATTCAGTTTACGGAGTTGGATGTTTCCGCCAGGAGGTTCAGGTCGAGTTAATCATATACAACAATTTCAGCAGAGATATGTGGTCGAGTGAAATTCATTCATCGATTATGGTTTGGAGAATAAGCCAAAGATCACACATAAAATCTTTGGAAACTTAGCCAAGAATTTTGGAGTAGATAAAAGACCATGGAGTTTCAAAGCTTCGAGGAGATGTTAGAGTATGACGTGAAAGTTAAAGACGCTATTATTGCTGAAGAAGTTAACCAAGTCATGCATACCGGGTTTTTTTTCCAACCACTGCAGATCAAATGTCAGTTTCAAGAAGTGAGTTAAGTAAGTTGCTGGGGATGATTTTGGGTGTACATTTCATCAGATCAATATCGAGGACCTTGAGCCGTTATGGTTGTGACTAACAAGGACATAATGGTCGTGATTTCAAAGTTTGGGAAATCCTGGAACATTTGCATCATTCGCCCTTTGGTGGTTCTTGTGAAAAGTTAGGATTTTAGGTTACCCTTCCTCATGAAGTTACCCGATCTACCTTACCTATACCTAGGATAACACTTGTTGAACTTGTTCACGTTTCTTTACTGTTAGTCCACATCCAAGTGTTAGGCAATTTGGGTAGAGCCTACACTTTATGGTTGTCTGGACCGTCAAAACCCCTGAAAGGTCCAATCACAGTTTTGCTTCTTATCCCATCGTGTGTTGTGTGCATTTTTAAAATTTTATGAATGATTGAAATAAATAAATATATATATATATATATATATATATATAAAATGTGAATTGTGATCAAGGTGTCGTAAGAGACCTTACCTATGGATGGAATTTTCCGCTCATATCGTGTTTTATTCGGGAACAACACATAGTTGTAGTTCCCTAGCACTGTCATAGTATTAGAAAGGATTCACTTTGGTGAATTCAAGTATCCGTTCTTATTCTTGGAAGTACGGGCTGCCAGTTAAATTAATGGTATGCCTTCCCCATTCCTTAGTACTTCCGTTAGGGCAGTATTTGTTTATCTAGAGTGAGATTGGCTATCTAGTTACTGAGCTCAATTAAGATGTCGAGGAAATAAGTATAACGAAGAAGACCCGTCACTGTTGGCTTACAATGGTACTCTACCAAGTGTTTGAGCATCGCTCATATCAGTTTGGCAAGTTGAAAACCTTTTGGGAAAACGGTGAAGAAGTGTAATCTAGTAACTTGATCGTTTAGAAAGTAGAAGATGAAAATGAGCATAGTTGAAGACATTCTGATAATCAGGAAAGATGTAGATGTGGTTAAGGCATTGAAAGGATGGTCGACATCTAAAAGTAACATGTTTAGTATTCTTGTTGAACATAGATTCGCTGCAAAGGCCTAGGGATCTCACCAAGTGGTTCTTGCCGAGTTCTAGTAGTAGTTAGAAGATTATGAAGAGGGTCTCAGATATATCAGAAGTGTAAAGAATACTGTAAGTGAAATTATTCTTGGAATGGGTGAGTGTGTGTATTTGAGAGTAGCACCCTTGGTCTGATTCATGTTAGCGTGATTGATTATGCATGTTCTTGTTTGATTGTTGCACGGTTAATCAGGTTAACATTCACCAGAGTCGAGATGTTACCTTCACGTATGGCACATCACCTAATGTTCCACATTTTCATGTTGTTGTTATGAGGGAAAGCCAAATAGAAAAGTTTGAGAAGTGATAGTCTTCAGAGACTCGTGATTGTTAGAAAAAGTATCAAGACCGCAGTTGACAAAAGTTGTGCAGTAGTAATAAATTTGTTTCTTCTTCGAGCTGTTCGCTCAGAAAAGAAATGATTGATTGTAAGAGTTGAGGAACCGAAAATCAGTTGTGTAAACATAGGCAGATTAAGATAAAGTCAGAGCTAATATCCAGAACTCCTTTCAGAGACTATTAAAGTGTGTATATCTATGTTTTCAGAATTCGGGGACGAATTCTTTGGAGGGGGGAAGAATGTAATAACCCTCACGAGCAGGTAGAATTTTGGTCGAGAAAATTCTTTAAGATGAGTTTGACGATTGGTCGATCAGAATTAAAAATAAAAATCGACCTGGTGAATTATTCTCGACGGGACTGTTTCGTGGCCAAAATACTTACTCTTGATAGTTCTGGTCTAGTTTTAATTATTATGGTCAAGTTTTATTCAAGCTGGAAGATTTTCTATAAAAGCAAGACAAGATTCGATGGACGAGAAAACGTTTGGTCAAGAACTGGCTAGGAATAGTTTGAGCTGCTTGTTAATTTAAATCCGTCATGTGAGTTGCACCAGCTTGTGTGCTTTCTTTCTGGCTGGACCAGTCATGTGCCATGCACCTTCTTGCCTGCCTTCTTGTTGAATGATCAGTCATGTGCAAGGCACACCTGCTTGAAGTTTCTTCATGGGAGGGAAAGGTCAGCTGCTTGCGGCTGGAAGTAATTAAACAGCTCACCACCTGTCTCCCCTCAGCCTTGCCTTGTGTGTTTTGAAACCCTCACCTGAAGTAACTTCCTAACATATTTAACTCTTTCTCCACCAGTTTGGTCGTGCATAAACCTGTGAGAAACACAGAAAAATCAGGGAGAGAGAAGAGAGAAAAGTGACAGAAAAATTCATGAAAAATTCAGAAAAAAATTCAGAGAAGAGGAGTGAGCATGGACAACCCTTTCCCACCATCTTGTGAGTTTAATCAGTGAGTATTTGTGTGGTAAAGAGTTGGAGATTTGGTGTCCTGAAGTTGAGAGTCACCCATGTTCTTTAGCCTTTGATTTTAATCGGTAAAGATGTAAGTTGTTGTGTGGATCAGTTTTATGTGAGCAATTCTGTTGGATTGACTGCGGTTCAGCTTTGTTCTGATTGAGTCCGACCTTATATTGATGTGGTACTGATTAGGTTTGGCGTGGCTTCATTTTAAAGTGGAGTATCAGTTGAGTTCATACAGTGTTTGATTTGAACCGGTAAACTGTTTTGCCTTTTGATCCTGATCAGTTTAGATTGTAACCAGCTGGCTGAGTTGTTGTTCTTCCTCTCTGGATTAATTTCTTAATCCCTTGTGTGGATTTATATTAGTTCAGTTCATGGTCCCCTAGCATCTAGACAACTTAGCTGAAACGATTTATGTTTGAATCGAACTGAAGCTGCCTTGAACTTGCCTTAGTATCTGTCCTGAATCTTGAACTGTGGGGTTGAACCGGACTGATTAACCTTTTTCCAACCGTTCTGTTATTGGTACAGATGGTCAAGGCTAGTGTTCAGATCAGCCGGATGTTTGTGGGGGTTTTAAATCGAGAATATTCCAGAAGTCGAGTGTGATTAGCTTGAGCTCGAGTTTAGTCTTCCCTAGCCAATCTCATGGAATCAAAGGTGAGTCTAGATAGATGATTGATGAGTAGTGAATGAATATTTCTTGATTGAACGTACTGATTGTAGATGATTGATAGGCTTTGTCTCTTGATCAATATTGAATTGGTGAGGTGTTTACTTAGGTTAAACGCTTATTAAATATTCATGAATATTCATAGAGGTTTACTCCCGAGCTATAGTACTTGTTCTCAAGTACTAATATATAATATAATCAAGTATGGAAGTATTAATCATGTGAAGTCTTATTATAAACCTGCTTTCCAAAATATTCTCGTATGAATTGGTCCTGCGATATGGAACAAGGTCACGAACACACGATGATGGGGCGCACCCTGGAGGCCGTGTAACTGCATGCATCATTAGATGTTCAATTTTTGAATATCTGATGGCGATGATCGTGATGCTAACTCGCTAGACCTGTTTAGCCTTTGTGGTTTCTCGGGTCTGGTATATATATATATATATAGATATGATTATATGAATGATATGAGAGACAGGAATAGGAAGTGAGGTATATGATTAGATTCACAATGATGAAATGATAGCCCTTATATATAAATATTCAGTTATGGAATATATTTCCACTGCATACAAATGAAGTTGATTGCTTTACATATTATTAATATATGTTGGGGTGCGGGACTAGGCTCACTGAGTAAACTAGTTACTCATGACTCATTTGTGATGCAGGTAATCAGTAGATGGGAGACCTTACTCTAGGAAAGGAAGGAACATCATTAGCCAGCGGTAGTTTTATTATCCTTGCAAAGGCGTTTTGATATTTCTTATTTATAAGATTTATTGACCGAAAACCTCGAGATTAATTTATAACAAATTTTGTAACATGCTTTTGAATGTTATATAAAGAATGTTTTTTTTTAAGTACGGGTTCCATATGATATTAGTCCTTGTCCGGACGAACTAACTATCGGGTATTGCTTTTCGGGTTGAAAAGCCTATAGTTATATCTGATAGGAGCGTTGGTGTTCTTTGGTTGTTGGTCTAAGGCGATCAGAAGTATTCTGAGAAGCTCGGATCGACCATCGAGGAACATCAACCGTGTCATTTCTGGTCAACTACGATCGGGGGTGTCACAATGTTAGTCTTCAAATTTTCAATACCTTCAAGAGTCACTGATCTCGTGCATAAATCGCGGAAGAAAGCACTAATCCCTGCAATTGCTTCATGAACATTCTGTGGTAATAGTTCCTTGAAGGCAAACGGAAGGAGGCACTGCATCATTACATGGCAATCGTGACTCTTCAAGCGGATAAACTTTCCTTCATTTATGTCGACACAGTTACGCAAATTAGATGCGTAACCGTCTGGAAATTCCACATCGTTTGAAATCCAATCAAAGAACGCATCTTTTCCCTCTGCATCGAGTCGGTATATGGGAAAAGGAGCCCTTTCATTCTCATCAACATGAAGTTCTGAACGAGCACATATATCGACTAAATCCAGTCTTGACTTCAAATTATCCTTTGTTTTACCTTGAACGTTAAGGATCGTGTTCATGAGATTGTCAAAAAAGTTCTTCTCAATATGCATGACATCTAAATTATGTCTCAGCAGATGATCATTCCAGTATGGCAGATCCCAGAAAATACTCTCTTTGTGCCAGTTATGTAGTTCTCCAACAGCATCTACCGGATAATGCACATGTGCACCTTAGTCTGGCGTCCTTTCTGCACCAAAATCTCTTAGTTGTGTCGACAAAGCTGCCCCACTAATTTCCGGAGGAGGACTGTCAAACACCCTCTTGTTCTTCGTAAACAAATTTCTACTCCTACAATATGGATGAAAAGGTGGTAGGAATCTCCTGTGACAGTCAAACCAACACGTTTTCCTTCCGTGTTTTAGTTGGAAAGCATCAGTGTTTTCTTGACAATATGGACATGATAGCCTTCCATGCGCTGTCCATCCAGATAACATACTATATGCGGAAAAATCACATATTGTCCACATAAGTACTGCCCGCATTTGAAAGTTTTCTTTACATGAAACATCGTATGTTTCAGCACCTTGAGCCCATAGTTGTAGCAACTCATATATTAGTGGCTGAAGAAACACATCAAGTGATCTCTTAGGATGCTCTGGTCCGCGAACGAGAATGGAGAGAAACAAAAACTCTCGTCGCAAACACAAGTTTGGCGGTAAGTTGTATGGTGTAAGAATGACTGGCCATAGAGAATACTTTCTTCCACTCTTGCCAAACGGGCTGAAACCATCAGTACATAATCCAAGGTAGATATTTCTTCTCTTATACGCAAAGTCGGGATATGTTGATTGGAAATGTTTCCACGCTTTTGCATCTGAAGGATGTCTAATCTCACCATTTGTTGAATGCTCCGCATGCCATCTCATTGGTTGCGCTGTGCGTTCAGAAATGATACAACCTCTGCAAACTTTCCGTCAAAGGCAAATACCACATCCTTTTAAATGGTACTAGAACTCTTCCACTCGTATCTTTATAACAAGCCTTTCCACAAAATTTGCATGCAACCCGCTGTTCATCCGCACTCCAATAAATTATGCAGTTATCGCTGCATACATCTATTACCTGATACGATAAACTAAGACCAACTACCAGTTTCTGAACCTCGTAGTATGAACCAGGGGCTACATTATCCTCAGGTAGAATACTTTTTACAAAATCAGCAATCGCATCCACACAGTCTTCAGCCAAATTATAATATGTTTTAATGCCCATCAGTCTTGTTGCAGATGATAAAGCAGAATGACCATCTCTGCAACCTTCGTACAAGGGTTGCTTTCCAGCATCCAACATATCATAAAATCTCATAGCTTCGGCATTGGGTAAATTTTCCCCTCTAAAATGATCATTTACCATCTGCTCAGTACCTACACCATAATCTACATCCATTCTAATTGATTCTTCTAACCTAACCGCAGGCTGAGGTTTGCTAGTACTACCATATTCATAATCAGTTTCTCCATGATGATACCAAATTTTATAACTTCGTGTAAACCCATTCAAATATAGATGAGTTTAAACATCCCACTCTTTAATAATCTTTCTATTTTTACAATTAGAGCAAGGACATCTTAACATACCCGTTTTTGCTTCTGGTTGTCGCTCAACTAACCCCATGAATTCGGTTATACCTCGTAGGTATTCTTCCGTAAGCAATCTCGTGTTCGGATCCAAATGAGGTTGATCGATCCAAGAACGATAATAATTTGAAGAAGACATGCTTTTGTCAATCAAATTCGTGTGTAAATATAGTATGTGAGAGAGGATGAAGAAATGGAGTGAATGAAGAGGATGGGGGGTGCGGGTATTTATAGATGACATGTTGCCGACAGTACCGAGGAAATTCCAACGGAATCCCGACGGCAACGGCTCTTTCCTCAGAATTTCCTCGGAATTTTTAAAATCCCCAACGGCTCTCTAACGGCTATAATATATCCTCGGATATTCGTCGGTGGTTTCCGAGGAATATGATTTCCTCGGTATTTCATCGATATATTCCGAGGAAATTCCGAGGAAACCCAAATATTTCCTCGGAAATTCGTCGGAATATTCCGAGGATCTCATTTTCCGTCAGAATGTCTGTCAGAATTACGTTGTTTTCTTGTAGTGTCATTCTTTCAGATTATTTTTGCAAAGACCCAAGTAGGATGATTACCAACATATCAACCGTGGCCGAGACGTCGACATCGATCGACCTACAATCACACAAGACGATCGATGCATACCGATGCACATCAATCGATTTCCACTACGGTCATGTTTATCTTCCTAACTTGTTACATTGAGTACTTATGATTTATTTCCACCATAACTCCGACTGTATTACACTGTGACAGTGTAATTTAAGTCTACGTGGAGGTTTACTGACATTATTTATTTTGATTTTAAAAGTATTTTATAATGATTTTAATAAAATTATGCTTAGCTATGCGAAAGGGACTATGATCTTATGATTTATACTTGAATGTCTAACCACTCTTTAGCACCATTCTAGATTTACTGATTGAAGATAGTACTAAAGATGCTAAAGTGGATCAACATGTCAACTATACACACTTGCCTTGATTGTTTGAAGGAACCAAAGCTGACCTCCAACACTAAACTTGACATAATTGCTTGTCTTGGGGCTTGGTATACATTGGATCGGATTCCTCTTTCAGGTCTGAAAGGTACAAGTCTGTAAATTTTTGGTTTCTTTCTCTCCTCTCTTTGGCATCTCAAGATAAATAAAAAATTATAATAGAAGATTGAAATTATTTCCTGGAAGAGGCAGAGGGGTAGGAGTGTCTCCTATGACCCCATTATTCTAAGTCTGAAGGGAATAATCACACATTGTGGAAACGAGGGGTAAGAGTGTCTCCTGTGACCCCATTATTTGCTACACTTTGTCAAAAAGAGCTACAAAAATAGAAAAGTCAATAAGATGAACAAGATGGCTACATCAGCATCAACATTCATTGAAATTGAAACTAATGAGATTCAGAGAAGAGATATATAAGGAGAAAAGGAAGTAGAATAAGACTACATGTTTACTCAGATACCTACAAGAATAAGAGTCCATGTGTCCATTGATCGATACTCCCAAGGTAAAGCATGCACTTTTATATTTATGCTAAGAAATGAGGTTAGTAGAGGGGAATGTCAGATAGGATTTTCTGAGTTGTAGACTAGTTGAATTTGGTTGCTAAGCTAGGATATTGCATAATGTGCTTGTGTGATTAGGACTTTTTAGATGTGGATTGCAATATTGTAGAGATGATGATTTCTATGTTTTAAATTTGTGAGTCCCTGCTGTTTTCAAACCTCTTTCAGAGAGACTGCTTGTTTATTTTGCTTGAGGACAAGCAAAAGGGTAAGTTTGGAGGAGTTGATATACCATGGATTTGACCTATTTTCATCCATGGTATATGAGTATTTTACTATCTATATATTATATATTCTATCATATTAGGTATGTTTTCAGGTTCAGGAGTATCTTGTAGTAAAGTGATGAATATGGAGCATTTAGGAGCTTAAAAGAGATTTCATCCGAGCTGACCATTAGAGGTCGATACGAAGAAGAAGCAATCGTTTGATGCACATCCAGTGCCGTCGATCGATACAGAAGAGAAGCCTCGACGATTGAAGATTATGATCGATCGATGTACATCCTGTACCATTGATCGATGTCGAGACGCGAGATGCGCAATTTGGTTCCAGCCGACTTTAAACCCAAGGCTTCACCAAATTACAAGATTAACCCTGACGAGTTTTTAACCTAATAGCTATATAATTGCCTAAGTGTTAGGAGGAAAGAGAGTTACCAGAGTCAGTTTTTACAACAGTTTTTACACAGAGTTTTTAGAGTTTTACAGAGAGTTTTAGGAGAGAAGATCATAGAGAGATTTGTGATTGGAACTCCATTGATTCATCTATTCTATTCTATGCAGTTTTTATATATATTTTATGTCATAAATTGCTTAGCTATGTCTGAGTAGTTTACTTGTTAGATTCAGGGTTCAAATAGGTTAGAGGGATTAGCCCCAACTATAGATTTGCTGAGTTGTAATATTCATTGATTGATTGTCTTTAATGCTTGTTTTAGCCTTGCTAACTAGAACATGAACCTAGGAATTTGCATGTGTCAAGCATCCTTGATCATCATGTCCTGAATCTAATATGTCATGCTAGGACTGCTAGAGAGATGCTAACCGCTGATCTAGGAGACTAGTGAGCATTATCAACCCGCGCCTAGGGCTTAGCTAGAAACATCGATCGATATTGTCTTCTGACAATCTATCGATATTTGCGAAAAGTGTATCGATCGATATCCATATAGGATCATCGATCGACACTTTCTTGTGATCAAAAGCCGACAGTTGAGATCCAAGATCTAGTTAATTAACCAGTGAAACATTGCCATCGCTGATCACTGTGATTAAGGAGTTGAGCTCTAATATATCATGCATGCAACTATTAGGCATCTATAGAATTATAATCTCAAACACCTGAATAGAAACCTGCATCTAATATCTTCCAATAAAGTTACACCCCCAATCATCTTGTTAGTCGAGCAATAGACTTGTTCAATTAGGATTGCTATTTACTTTTAAACTCATAAAACAACAAACACCTAGAATTAATAACTTTACTAGATTTAATAGGTTCCCTAGCTCCTTGTGGATTCGAGACCTAAATACTGCAACTGAACCTCTTATTTGAGAGAGTAATTCACTCTTTAGGGCAATTTGAGTGGTATCAATATCCAATAAGTAAAAAATTTCATTGAAATATGAAAACTATTTATATTTTGAAACAAAAAAAAATTGCCTAAACTATACTTATAATATATCAAACAGAGGAAGTAGTTTTTTGAACAAGAAAAAGAGAGGAAGTAGTTTATTGATGCATATAATTGAATCAAGTTGAATTGGCTAATAAAGAAAGACCATAAAAGCTTTATTTATTGAATAAAGAGATGAGACAGAGGAATAAAACACTATAACGACTTTGGGTGTTCCGTATAAGTCTATGGAAATTGCCAAAAATACCATTTTCAAAGTAGCACTTTTTAAGTTTACACTAACCACTTTTACCATCATCTTTAATGAATAGTAAAAGACATTTATAACCCTTAGATTAACTTTGACAAAAAAAAACATATGGTTAACTAATTTAAACTTAAAACATCAGCTCTAAACCATAAATTATCAACTCTAAACTTTAAACCATAAACTCTGAAACATCAATTTCTAAACCCTAAACCTTCAAATCTAAACCCTAAAATATCAAATCTAAACTATAAACGTAAACCCTAAACCCAAAACCCTAAATCTAAACTTAAAACATCAACTCTAAACCCTAAATCATTAACTCTAAACCCTAAACCACAAAACAACAACTCTAAACCCTAAACCCAGAAACATCAACTCTAAGTCCTAAACCCTAAACCTTCAAATCTAAATCCTAAAACATCAACTCTAAACCCTAAACCATAAAACTTATATTTTTCTGAAATTCAAACCCTAAAGCAATAAACCTTCAAATCTAAACCCTAAAACATCAATTCTAGGGTTTTAGGGTTTAGGTTTAGGGTTTATAGTTTAGGGTTAGAGTTAAAGGTTTAGGGTTTAGAGATTAGGGTTTAGAGTTGAAGGTTTAGGGTTTAGAGTTGATGTTTTAGGGTTTAGATTTGAAGGTTTAGGGTTTAGGGTTTACTTGTTAGGGTTTAGGTTTTAGTGTTGATAGTTTAGGGTTTAGTGTTGATGGTTAGGGTTTAGAGTTGGAATTTATGGTTTAGGGTTTAGAGTTCATGTTTTAGGGTTTATAGTTGAAGGACTAGGGTTTAGGGTTTATAGTTGATGTTTCGGTTTAGGGTTTAGAGTTGATGTTTCAGGGTTTAGGGTTCGTATTTCAGAGAGAAAATAGGGTTTAGGATTGATGGTGTAGGGTTTAGAGTTGAGTTTTAGGGTTTGGAGTTTGAATTTCGAAATTGTATAATTCGAAAAAATTAAAAAAATCTCTTTTATTTTCTATTTTTTTTCAATTTATTTTAATATTTATTTATTATATATATAAAGAACAAGGATATAAAAGTCTTTTAGCCCTTAATGAAGAAAGCATGAAAGTGATAAACATAAAATTGCTCAATTAGTCTACTTATTCTCACTAGAAGTGGTAACACAAAACTCTGAAAAAAAAATGAGCGCAAGAAGAAAAAAACTTAACCACAACCTACTAGACCATGTTCGCTTTGGTAATTTTACAAGAAAAAAAAAACTGTAAGTTTCCACACTAACTACAATTATTATTACGGTAAACGACTATTCTATTACTCAAACTTGATGTGGTCTGTGAAGGCAGACCGGAATAGAATCCCCCTATACATTAAAAGAGAAGTCACTTTAGTGATTTTTGCTGAGGTGGCACTCATATAGAGTTTCTCAGGAAAAACGTTATAATTCTATTGGCTGGTTTTTTTGAATTTTTCTTTTTCATTTATTTTAATCAATCGCTTATGTAGACAATCCCAAAACTATTGTCCATTTCGTTAAGCCCATATATAGCTAGGGGATAATAATTATCGATTTAGTTTAGCCTTGGGTACCCGTTCGGGTTCGGATCGGGTATTTCAGATTTTCGGGTATTTCGGTATAGAGGTGTAGAACCCGTTCTGGAATTTCTGTACTTCGGGTCGGGTTCGGGTTTAATAGTTTGGATTCAGTTATTTCGGATCTGGTTCGGATATTTAGATTTTGAAAAAAAAAATTAAAATTTTCATTTCTCAAGTTTCTTATATTTAAAAATATAACTTTCAGTCAACTAATTTTTTATTTTTAATGGATTGAATAGTTAATAGATTTGGACATAACATTTTAAAACTAAAAAGACATTAATTTAGTTTTTTTTTTAAATTTCGGATGTAACTTTTTGTTAATTTTTTAAATAAAAAACTTGACATGCATTTTAAGTGAGTAACAAATCATTTTTTCGTAATTGTATGTATATCATATGAACTTAAAGTATGTGTAGTATCAATATAAATATTTTATATAAAATGAGAGATGTAAACTGAAAATATAAGGTTAATTATACATATGTTCGGTTATCTTCGGATATCCATTCGGGTTCGGGTATTATCCGTTCGGGTTCGGGTATCCAATATCTCCTTATTCAATACCCGTTCGGGTATTTTGCTACTTCGGTTCAGATTTCAGTTCGGGTTTTTCGGATCGGGTTCGGGTGCCACTTCGGATATCGGGTAAAGTGCCCACCCCTATTAATTAGGTTGTTTGTTTTTAATAACTTACCTTTCTAATATGGATTACTTGCGCAAATTGAAATCATTAAATATGCAAATAACTTATTGACAAAATTTGTTTTTAATAACTTACCTTTCTAATATAGATTACTTGCGCAAGTTGAAATCATTAAATATGCAAATCACTTATTCACAATATGGATTACTTGCGCAAGTTGAAATCATTAAATTTTATCGATTTAGTTTATCCTTGGGCAAGATTTAGAATTAAGACAAATATTAAAAACTTTCCTTATTATTCAAACGGTAAACTTGCGCATGTTGATATCATATTTATTATATTACTTACAAAATATTTTAATGTTTCTAATTAGGTTATTTGTTTTTAATAACTTACCTTTCTAATATGGATTACTTGCGCAAGTTAAAATCATATCATATGCAAATCATTTTTTGACAATACACATTTAATATCATTCTTTAAACGATTTTATTATTTATTGTGCAAAATATTAAAATCATTAATATGAGAATAAATCGACTGTATATATATAGGAGACACCCAAGGTCTTAAAATACAAACATTCTCTTTTCATTCTTTAAAGTATTATTCACAAATCTCTCCTCTCATACTATTAAGGTATTACGACAACGATGCTTGTGTGCTAAGAAAAATGTGTTTAGACGCAAATGCTCCTCATTTTTAGAACCCTGAACTCAACTCTTTGTGTCTTGTCTCCAAAAAGCATGTCTGGTCTATCTTTTCCATGTGTTGAATACTGGTAACGACAATATGGTCTTCCTTTTTTTATATGTAGACCAGGTCGTGAGAGTGATAGTGATCCAGAAAACCTTGATTGAACATGCTGAGAAGCTTCGCCAAGTTAAAGCAGTTCTTCAAGAGATTCTTTAGTACTTTCTCTCTCTTTGTTGAATATTGTCCGGGAAAGTATTACATAGTATCATTTAGTAATACTATCTTATATCATTTTTTTTGTTGAATATACTATCTTATAAGTAAGTTAGCATTATGCATTTTTTATTTAATTCATGAGGTCATTTTCTCACAGTAGAGAACCATTTGGAATGGCGCAGGGAGGAAATTTCTCAGGGATATACAGAAAGGTTCAACTAAGCCGCTAAAGTGGGATGATGAAGACGAAGAATAAAGACCTGTAGAGACCCTTATGATTCTTAAATACGGCGGTGTTCTAACTCACGCTGGTAGAAAACAGGTGTTTACATACTCTACCATTTAATTTGTCATTGTTATATATGGAAGAATTGTTTAACTTATTGACGTTTAACATCACTTGCCATATAATCTAACGAATATTACAAATAACAATTATGGAAACTATTCTCGAAATTATTGAAAGACTAATAATGTTTTATTTATTACTTTTATTATTTATAACCTATAAAATAAAATGAACGAAATTTTATATAAGATAATTATAATAGTTTTATCCTCTACTTGATGAACTGTGTTCGAATATAATTATATAATAACTATTTTAAATATTACAAAATCCAAAAATGTTTATTAATATTATTTTTAAATTATTTATCGTTGTTTAAAGAAAAACTTTATCATAATTTTAAAATAATTTATAAAATGCTTACAAAATGCAAGGCAAAGTTGCACTTTCAAGAGTTAAGTCGGGATCTGGATTAAAAATCCTAATAACTGGTAAAGAAAGTAAGCCGAAGACAAAAACATTGAATGTTGTCTACAAACAAATTTTTCAGAATACTCCGTAGTCACGGTACGTAATTTTAATCTACTTTTTTCAAATACAAATTTTAAAATATATAAACTGTTACAATTATTTATTTTTTGTATTTGCCAGATGGGTTGTGATGAGTTAGGAGACCGATGACGGTATGTCAATTTAATATTATTTCATGTTCAATAAAATTTAGAAATTTATAAATCTATCAAATAATGTTAACCCGTCAAATTGCTTACAAAATTTATTTAATTTTTTGCAGGTTTCTAATTGAATTTATATTATTTATGGATAATATTTTATTTTTTTATATTTTCTTTTAATATGTCTACATAAATGTTTTTTATTATTTATGAAAAAAATAATATTATTCACCTAAATAAAGAATTACGACACATATACAATCCTCCTATACATTAAAAGAGAAGTCACTTTAGTGATTTCAGGTGACATGACATTAATATAGAGCTTCTCAGAAAAGATATTATAATTCTATTGGTCGATTTTTTTGAATTTTATTTTTCATTTATTTTAATCAATCGCTTATGTGGACAAGCCCAAAACTATTGTCGATTTCGTTAAGCCCATATATAGCTAGGGGATAATAATTATCGATTTAGTTTAGCATTGGGCAAGATTTAGAACTAAGACAAATATTAAAAACTTTCCTTATTATTCAAACAGTAAACTTGCGCATGTTGATATCATATTAATTACATTTGTTTAGAAAATATTATAATGTTTCTAATTAGTAGGGGTGGGCGTTCGGGTACCCGTTCAAGTTCGGGTCGGGTATTTTGGATTTTTGAGTATTTCGGTATAGAGGTGTAGAACCCGTTCGGGTATTTCTGTACTTCGGGTCGGGTTCGGGTATTTTTAGTTCGGATTCGGTTATTTCAGATCGGGTTCGGATATTTAGATTTTGAAAAAAAAAAATTAAAATTTTCATTTCTCAAGTTTCTTATATTTAAAAATATAACTTTCAGTTAACGAATTTTTTATTTTTAATAGATTGAATGGTTAATAGATTTACACATAAAAATTTAAAACTAAAAAGACATTAATTTAGTTATTTTTAAAAAAAGTTTTGGATGTAATTTTTTGTTAATTTTTTAAATAAAAAACTTGACATGCATTTTCGGATCGGGTTTGGGTACCACTTCGGATATCGGGTAAAGTGCCCATCCCTACTAATTAGGTTGTTTGTTTTTAATAACTTACCTTTCTAATATGGATTACTTGCGCAAGTTGAAATCATTAAATATGCAAATAACTTATTGACAAAATTTGTTTTTAATAACTTACCTTTCTAATATGGATTACTTGCGCAAGTTGAAATCATTAAATATGCAAATCACCTATTCACAATATGGATTACTTGCGCAAGTTGAAATCATTAAATATTATCGATTTAGTTTACCCTTGGGCAAGATTTAGAATTAAGACAGATATTAAAAACTTTCCTTATTATTCAAACGGTAACTCGCGCATGTTGATATCATATTTATTACATTGCGTACAAAATATTTTAATGTTTGTAATTAGGTTGTTTGTTTTTAATAACTTACCTTTCTAATATGGATTATTTGCGCAAGTTAAAATCATATCATATGCAAATCATTTTTTGACAATACACATTTAATATCTTTCTTTAAACGATTTCATTATTTAAACTCATACTTTTAATATTTATAAACTATAAAATACAATGAACGAAATTTTATATAAGATAATTATAATAGTTTTATCCTCTACTTGATGAATTATTTTCGAATATAATTATATAATAACTATTTTAAATATTACAAAATCTAAAAATGTTTATCAAAAATATTAAATGTTGTCTACAAACAAGTTTTTCAGAATATTTCGTAGTTACGGTACGTAATTTTAATCTACTTTTTTTTTCAAATACAAATTTTAAAATGAATAAACTGTTGCAATTATTTATTTTTTGTATTTGCTAGATGGGTTGTGATGAGTTAGGAGACAGATGACGGTATGTCAATTTAATATTATTTCATGTTCAATAAAATTTAGAAATTTATAAATCTATCAAATAATGTTAACCCGTCAAATTGCTTACAAAATTTATTTAATTTTTTGCAAGTTTCTAATTGAATTTGCTTTCTTTATCGAGAAATGTACTTCATAATTTATATTATTTATGGATAATATTTTGATTTTTATTATATATTTTTTTAATATGTCTATATAAATGTTTGTTTATTATTTATGGAAAAATAATATTATTCACCTAAAATAAAGAATTACGAAACATATACAATACAATTCTAATTAATGATAATATAAAATTTGTTACTTCTAAAACTATACATTATTTATTCTATTTTTTGAATGAAAGTATCTTCGTAAACACACAAAATATTTTGTGACGTTGCAATTATACATACATACAATATCTGCCTCTTCATACTAACGTTACTGTGTTCAATCTCGTGAGGTACGGGCCGAGAGAGAACACATGGTGCAGACCGATCATGTTTTTATGCCCGCACAGGGTGCGGGCCGGTCACCTAGTAACCAATAAAACATAATGATCTATGAAAAGAACGTGCATTCCTAGCTAATTAATCCGCAATCTCGTTCTGCGTCCTTGGAAAGTAGCTGATCTTGAAGTCTGAAAAGCACAACCGAAGAGTTTGAATTATTTTCAGCTCAGTTGAGAAGTTGGGCCAATCTTATGGCTGTTCTATCATCGCAATCAGATCCTTGCAGTCCGTCCCAAACCTCTGACAGGTCGAGTGTTGTATCATACTCTCCATTGCCCATTGTAGCGCTTCCAGTTCCGAGTGTAACGCTGTTTCCCTCCTCCGCAGGTTCCTAGACCCCATGAGTTGAATCTTCCCCATTGTATCCTTCCACACCCATCCCATTCCACTAAACTGAGCTGTAGAGGTCCATGAACCATCCACCATTTAAATGTTACCCTAGCTTAAGGCTTGTGTTTCTTCATTAGTCTTTACCTGTGGCGGAACCGGTACAGTGTCTCTTGCACTGTACCAAGCATGGCACTCACTCTCTGCATACCTGACAAGTTCCAGTGGATCTCTGTCTGTGCCTCTAAACAACTTATCATTCCTAGCTTTCCAGATGTACTATATTATCCAAGGATAAGGATCTCTATCATTTTTTGGCTCCATAATACCATTCTTTCTCCAAAATAGATAGTGCCCATATTAGCATAAATACTTGGTACATGGAAGATTTCAGAGCTCGACGGTGTTGATGATAATTCCCATGCTTGTAAGGCCGGTGGACACTCAAAGATAGCATGAGTAACGGTCTCTTCTGGCGCTCCACATCTTGGGCAATAATTGTCACAGCGCATATTACGGCGTACCAGATTTCTTGTTACCGCAGATCTTTTGTGGCGCATTCACCTTCCAAGCGAAGGCTTGGAGTTTTGTAATGCTGGGCTGTAGAACTTCTAGATCCACTTCATCTCTCATCAAGTTTGTAGCTACCCAATATCCCGACTTGACAGTATATTGTCCGTTCTTTGTGTAACTCCAGCAAAATGAATCACGTCGATGGGTAGGGCTTATGGCCAAACTCAGAATCATCGGAATATCCTCTTGGGCTACATATTTCTCCAGTAGTCGAACATCCCACTCCTTTGAAACATAATTGATAAGACTGCTTACGAGCATCTTTGGGTTCACTGCTGGAGCCCGGGCACGTGCCGGTCTAGCTGGCGTCGAAGGGATCCAAAGATCCTCCCACACATCAATTTCATACTCAGTATGCACTTTGCTTCTGATGCCCAAAAGTAATAGCTTCCTCGCGGCAGTTATACTTGTCCATACATAGGATGTGGTATCTGCAGTGCCCATTCGCAACGGCGAACTGAGACGGTAATATCTTCCCCGAAGAACTCTCGCTATTAATGAATCCGGAAACTGGACATGGCGCCAAAGCTGCTTAGCTAGAAGAGCTAGGTTAAATTCATGGATCATACTGAAACCAATTCCTCCCTCCTCTCTAGGTGCACACATCTTTTCCCTTTTCACCCAATGGACTCCTCTTTTCGGAGGGTTCGAACTCCACCAGAACTGTGCAATGGCACTTGCTAGGTTCTCACATATCTCCAAAGGAAGCAGAAAGCTGGACATGACATAGGTCGGAAGAGCTAACAATATCGATTTAATCAAAACCTCCTTTCCTCCCTTCGATAACCATCTACCAGTCCAGCCATTCCCTCTATGTAGAAGCTTCTCCTTTAAGAAAGCAAATAAATTACACTTTGATTCACTGACATCCTCTGGGATTCCTAAATATGCGCCCATCCCTCCTTCATTTTGTATACCAAGAGTATCCTTGATCTGCTGCCTATCATTCGCTGGCACCCTTTTACCAAAGAGTTATGAGGATTTGTCAAAGTTAATACGTTGACCTGATACTTTCTCATATTTCCTTACTACTTTCATAACTTCTTCACATTCACTGGGCTCCGCCTTACAGAAGAAAATGCTATCATCAGCAAAGAGAAGGTGAGAAACTGAGGGGCAAGTGTGGGAACCAAAATTCGCACTGTCGATTTCCGTTTAAATAAGGAAACTAGGAAAACCCTAATTTCCCAGAGGTCCCGGATCTCTGCGAGAGCCAACGACAAGTGATCGAATATATGCGGAAATCATGAAAAGATAACAAACGAGTGTAGAGAAAACAGTAGATCTTATTTCGAGTCCGCGTAAGAGCGTTGCGATCATTACAAGGGATCATAAAATCTTTGGCCACAAAGGCTGTCAGCGAGTTACTTAGTTCTAGCAGCCTAAAATCTCAAACCTATTTGAGTCGCAGCTCGATAACAAAAGACGAAAAAGATAAATAAAAGGTTTTTGATTGATTTCGGACTGAACCTTGTTAAAGGCTGCCTACGTACCCCTTTCGAGGATCAAGCCTAACGTAGTTCAATTGATAGAGCTGGACAAGAGATCGAACTGCCTTGGCGAGTTCGTCTAGTAATTGAGTGCCAGTCATAGAAACCGAACTTGTCGAGAATAAAGCCTAAAGTTTCTAAGTGCAGAGAATTCCGAGTCTAAAAAGTTTTTCCCATGCCTCTCGCCTAGGACTCCTTATATACTAGGTCCAAGGTCGGTTTACGCTTTTACTCTTCTGCCCTTAAGCCATCATAGCATAAAATGGAGATATTCCATTTTTTCCGATCTTCGTATTTATCCTCAAAATTTCGTATTTATCCGCGGAAACTTGACATTTATCCTTCCTTGCGCGCCAAGCGTAAACCGTCATACGGTTTATGGGCTTTTGGTTAAGAAATCGTAAGTTGGGCCTCGAGTCGTGTCTTAGGTCCCTTTGGGCCGTCTTCCGACTCGAAACGTTTATTACGACTTCTTTCGATAAAGAACGAACTTCCTGCGGTTTTTACCGCAAAGTTTGATTGATGTCTTAGAATGGTCGGAAGACATGAACTGAGTTCGCTACGGTCTTCGGGAGATAGCATCGTAGGATAGACGAGAATGCATGAATTGGTGTCGTATCGACGTTTCAGAAGAGTTTGGTCGCTACGTAACGACCGAACAGCACGCACGCTCGGTCGCTACGTAGCGACCTAGCGGGACGGACGCTCGGTCGCTACGTAGCGACCGAGCTTGGCTCGAGCTCGGTCGCTACGTAGCGACCGAGCGGGACGGACGTTCGGCCGCTACGTAGCGACTGAGCTTGGCTCGAGCTCGGTCGCTACGTAGCGACTGGTCAGGACGGACGCTCGGTCGCTACGTAGCGACCGAGCAGGAGGGACGCTCGGTCGCTACGTAGCGACCGAGCTTGGCTCGAGCTCGGTCGCTACGTAGCGACCAAGCTTGGCTCGAGCTCGGTCGCTATGTAGCGACCAAGCTTGGCTCGAGCTCAGTCGCTATGTAGCGACCGAGCGGGACGGGCGCTCGATCGCTACGTAGCGACCGAGCTGTGTGCATGCTTGGTCGCCGCGTATCGATCGAGCTTGGCTTGTCCGTAGGCCGATTGCCGTACTCGAGCTTGTCCGCGGCCGAATTGGATACATGTCTGTTTCCTTCGTACAATCGGTATTGAGATTTGATTGAGGTTTGAACAAGATTTTACCGCAAGGCTCTTTGTAAAGATATCTTAACGAAGATTACTTTTTCGTAAAAACGTTCATGCTGACTTTTACGGACTTTCAGGCATTGATTCCGTCGTGACCGATTTTGACCCCAACAGTTAGCCCCCCAGCTCGTTAGAACCATGAGCTTACAGCGTGAGGTTCTAGCGAGTGGCCTGGCAAGTTAGGCAAGTAAGGTGACTTAGGCGGAATTAATGGTTGAAAAGGTCAGTGGTAAATGGTTTTCTCGCTCTTCTAAAAATAGAACGCGATAAGATTGGGGCTGCGCCTTATGACGGCTGCCTACGTACCCTTGTTGAAGGGATCAAGCCTTTCGTAGTTCGTCTTGGAGTTAAGGATCTTATGACTAGTTTTCTAGTGAGACCTTTATGGTCTAGTTTTTATGTAGCGGTTATAAGGCGTGTTGCTGCCGATGGCATTTTGTATGGATGTAGAAGGAAAACTACGAGTTGTCATCTTTTAATCTAACTCTGTGTGAATTGCTATATCCGTAATCTGTTTCGAGAGTTTTCTGCAGTGTGTAAACTTGCGGGATTTCTGAAGATTCTCGAATATTGGCAAAGAGACAAATTTTGGGATCTCGTATCAGGGTGTTTGATACTATGCCTAGATATGTTAGAGACCAGTGCGCTGGGTTTAGGGCAATACCTAGGTTTACTCCTGGTTTTAGAGGGTGCGATGACAAATTCGACTTACGTATCCCGTTTCAGTTTCATCCTGATTCCATACTGATTTAAAGTCCGCGATAGGTTCTCTGCTTATACGACTTGTATGGTTGGAATCGAGCATCTCTCCGGAGATCGGAAGTGCTGGACCAAAATTTCGGATTTCTTTTATAGCGCTATTATCCTTGTGTCGGATGTACGAGAGTCATCTCTACGAGATGGCTAAGTCTGTTTAGGACGTTGAGAGTTTGTTGTGATCAGCAACAAACTTAATGGTAAAAAATACCGTTTCGAGTCTTCGCGAAGGATATGTTTTGAGAAGTTGTTAGTGCGTATGACTGTCTGGTCTTCCAAGAAAATATTTTTATCGAGGAAGGAAATTTCGTCGAAGAACGAATCTTCAGGTGTCTGCGACGTCTCGCGATGCTGAAGATTTGTTATTCTTTCGTATGCCGCTTTTCGGGCTTGAAATGTTCGCGGGTTTGTAGATGTTTCGCGATGCTGCAAGGGTTTAGTCTTAGCCCTGCGTTTGAGAAACATTCTGGTTTGACTACGAATGTTCGCAGCCAAAATTGTTGTTCCTGTTTGGATGCTAATAGTTTCATTTGCGATCGAGGAATTATGACTGAGGTGTCATGTAAATTTGTCCATGGGAACAGGCGTTTTCCTTCATAGTGTTTTGTGAAGTGTTGGCCTTCCGAGATCTATTTCGTGGATTCTTTAGGATGTTTCGTATAGCTCTAGGAGCTTTGTTATGAATTTTTCCTTACATGCCGCGTATTACGGTTAAAACGTTGCGGGCTTGAAGGAGCGTATTGAACTTGGTCAATTTTCGAAAAGTTTAGATTTTCCGTTAACCGTTTGGTTGTTAGGACTTAGTTTCGTTACGGAAAATTTATCATATGATTTCCGACTGTGGGCTATACGATAATTTATCATATCATATAACCGGTTTTACGAAGGTTGTAAATCATTGATATGTATACATATGTCAAAGTAGCGTTGTTTCTGCGGGTTTTACAAGAAACTATCCTGCTGTGATTTTGATCTTGGGTGAAAGTTGCTTGGAGTTTACTCATGGAGTGTTACCGAAGTTTATTTCAATACGATCTAGTCGCAGAACGTTTTTTATAGGTTTTTTGAGAGGATTCTCATGACACATTCGTTTCTTGAATGAATTGGTCATCCAGAGGTGGATCTAGCTAACCATCGGGAGGAAAGTGCTCCTTTTAACGTGCACGATGCTACATCTATTCTCGAGTTTTCTTCGTCGCAAATGTTTTCGATGCTTTTCCGTGACTTACTTGGTACAACGGAAACTGAAAGAAATGCTTTGGTGATTGAAGATTTCTCGTAAAAAATTTTTAAAACGAAACTAGCTTTCTGAAGCCGGAAAAGGCTTCAATACTTTGGCTAATCGTCGAGTTTCAGTTTGATATTGGTACAAGTTTTCTGTACGCATGATTGCGACAAGAAATGATGTATAGTTTTTGAGATTATGTTCATGATCGTCTCGATATGTTGCTAGCGTTTAGACGAATATTAAGATTGTCGTTTGCCTATTCTTGATGATTAGCAGATGTTTTTGAAGTTTGGGAGTATACGAGTATAGTATACATACCTACTCCCCCCTTTTTTTACGAAAGAAAACGGTTGAACCGATACTTTGAAGGGTTGTGTACGTTTCTTCTTCTGATGTTTGGAATGATCGATAATTCATGACGATTTATAGACGACGCTTGGACTGTGATTTGGTTGTTTCCAAGTTGACGACTTGGGATATGTCGGTTCCGAGAAAATTGCCAGAAATGAATCGGTTTTAAGATGACGTTCATGTCTCTCTCTTTAGGAAGCGAGCTTCATATGCGTGGAGATCGTTTCTCGACTTTCGGAGAGTTTAGATCGGTTTGCAAGATCTTAGTTCTCTCGAAGATGCAGTTTTGTTTCTTCTCAGTTTTGCCTTCTCATTTCCCTTTCCTCTTCTCGTGTATGTTCGCCATTTCTGATATTGGTGTTTACCCTTTGAAACTTGATATTTATCTTCCGATCTTGACTGTTACCTTCTCCTTAGATAAGACGTCGATTTTTGTAAAAAGGTTCAACGTAATCGTATAGTTAAGGCGGCTAAGATGTTGAGTTAACCGTTGCCGTTTTATACGATTAATCTGAATCCATGCGAGAAAACAAGTCTTTGCGATTTTTTTTTATCGTAAAGTTTCAATGGTAACTCCGATAGAAACAAGAGACGTTTCGATCGAAATTTGAAGGAAAATACAAAGCTGGAGGTAAGGGCGAGTAGGAGCAAGCGTATGAGTACGAGTCTTATTTGTTTTTGTCGTAAAATCTCGATGGAAACTCCGATTGAGACGAAACGAAAAGCGTTTTGATCGTGATTCGAAGGAAAACACAAAGGAGGAGCTTTTTGAGGCCATACAGGTCGCTACGTAGCGACTGACAGTCTGACAGGTCGCTATGTAGCGAGTGGAAGCAAGCCGAGAAGAGTCCTACTTGTTTTCGTCGTAAAATCTCAACAGAAACTCCGATTGAGACGAAACGAAAAGCGTTTCGACGAGGATTCAAAAGACAACCTAAAGGAGGAGCTTTTTGAGGCCATACAGGTCGCTACGTAGCGACTGACAGTCTGACAGGTCGCTATGTAGCGAGTGGAAGCAAGCCGAGAAGAGTCCTACTTGTTTTCGTCGTAAAATCTCAACGGAAACTCCGATTGAGATGAAACGAAAAGTGTTTCGATGAGGATTCAAAAGAAAACCCAAAGGAGGACCTTTCTGAGGCCTTACAGGTCGCTACGTAGCGACTGACAGTCTGACAGGTCGCTACGTAGCGAGTGGAAGCAAGCCGAGAAGAGTCCTACTTGTTTTCGTCGTAAAATCTCAACGGAAACTCCGATTGAGACGAAACGAAAAGCGTTTCGACGAGGATTCAAAAGAAAACCCAAAGGAGGACCTTTCTGAGGCCTTACAGGTCGCTACGTAGCGACTGACAGTCTGACAGGTCGCTACGTAGCGAGTGGAAGCAAGCCGAGAAGAGTCCTACTTGTTTTCGTCGTAAAATCTCAACGGAAACTCCGATTGAGACGAAACGAAAAGCGTTTCAACGAGGATTCAAAAGAGAACCCAAAGGAGGATCTTTCTGAGGCCTTACAGGTCGCTACGTAGCCACTGACAGTCTGACAGGTCGCTACGTAGCGAGTGGAAGCAAGCCGAGAAGAGTCCTACTTGTTTTCGTCGTAAAATCTCAACGGAAACTCCGATTGAGACGAAACGAAAAGCGTTTTGACGAGGATTCAAATGAGAACCCAAAGGAGGACCTTTCTGTGGCCTTACAGGTCGCTATGTAGCGAGTGGAGAGTTGGCTTGAGCTCGGTCACTACGTAGCGACCGAGCAGTGTGTGTGCTCGGTCGCTACGTAGCGACCGAGCAGCGTGTGCATGCTCGGTCGCTACGTAGTGACCGAGCAGTGTGCGTGCTTGGTCGCTACGTAGCGACCGAGCAGCGTGTGCATGCTCGGTCGCTACGTAGCGACCGAGCCGTGTGTGTGCTCGGTCGCAACGTAGCGACCGAGCAGTGTGCGTGCTCGGTCGCTACGTAGCGACCGAGCAGTGTGTGTGCTCAGTCGCTACGTAGCGACCGAGCAGCGTGTGCGTGCTCGGTCGCTACGTAGTTCAATTGATAGAGTTGGACAAGCCGAACGTAGTTCAATTGATAGAGCTGGACAAGAGATCAAACTGCCTGGGCGAGTTCGTCTAGTAATTGAGTGCCAGTCATAGAAACCGAACTTGTCGAGAATAAAGCCTAAAGTTTCTAAGTGCAGAGAATTCCGAGTCTAAAAAGTTTTCCCCATGCCTCTCGCCTAGGACTCCTGATATACTAGGTCCAAGGTCGTTTTACGCTTTTACTCTTCTGCCCTTAAGCCGTCATAGCATAAAATGGAGATATTCCATTTTTTCCGATCTTCGTATTTATCCTCAAAATTTCGTATTTATCCGCGGAAACTTGACATTTATCCTTCTTTGCGCGCCAAGCGTAAACCGTCATACGGTTTATGGGCTTTTGGTTAAGAAATCGTAAGTTGCGCCTCGAGTCGTGTCTTAGGTCCCTTTGGGCCGTCTTCCGACTCGAAACGTTTACTACGACTTCTTTCGATAAAGAACGAACTTTCTGCGGTTTTTACCGCCAAGTTTAATTGATGTCTTAGAATGGTCGGAAGACATGAACTGAGTTCGCTACGGTCTTCGGGAGATAGCATCGTAGGATAGACGAGAATGCATGAATTGGTGTCGTATCGACGTTTCGGAAGAGTTTGGTCGCTACATAACGACCGAACAGCACTCACGCTCGGTCGCTACGTAGCGACCGAGCTTGGCTCGAGCTCGGTCGCTACGTAGCGACCGAGCTTAGCGACCGAGCTTGGCTCGAGCTCGGTCGCTATGTAGCGACCGAGCGGGACGGACGCTCGGTCACTACGTAGCGACCGAGCTGTGTGCATGCTTGGTCGCCGCGTATCGATCGAGCTTGGCTTGTCCGTGGTCCGTTTGCCGTACTCGAGCTTGTCCGCGGCCGAATTGGATACATGTATGCTTCCTTCGTACAATCGGTATTGAGATTTGATTGAGGTTTGAACAAGATTTTACCGCAAGGCTCTTTGTAAAGATATCTTAACGAAGATTACTTTTTCGTAAAAACGTTCATGCTGAGTTTTACGGACTTTCAGGCATTGATTCTGTCGTGACCGATTTTGACCCCAACAGCAAGCGCGAGCGGCTCGCATTCCCGTTATCTTCCCTTGATTCTCTGCTTGATTAAGAAGGCTAAAGAGCTCTTCGGTGCATATAATAAATATGAAAGGAGACAAAGGATCTCCTTGTCGTAAACCTCTTCCAGGGACAATGTTTCCCCTTGGTTCTCCATTCATGAGAACTTTATACTTGACCGAGGTGATGCATCGCATAATCCATTCAATCCATATCTCGGAAAAGCCCATCTTTCGCATGACTGCCTCAATGAATGACCACTCCATTCTATCGTATGCTTTACTCATATCAGTTTTTATGGCCATTCGTTTAACCCGTCCTCCCGGTTTAGTTCGCAAAGCATGAAACATCTCCTGGGCTATCATGATATTATCTGTAATCTGTTTACCAGCAACGAAGGCAGACTGGGTCTCTGGCATAAGACCTTTGATATTATCTTATAGCTGACATTGCATAGACCGATAGGTCTAAACTTTGTCATCTCATTTGGCTTCGTTGTCTTAGGAATTAAGCAAATGTTCGTGTCATTCAGGCCCTGAGCCACTGTTCCCTGAAAAAGAAACTGATTAACCATACGAGTTAAGTCATCTTTGACAATATTCCAAAACTTCTGGTAGAAGAGAGCTGTCATTCCATCCGGTCCTGGAGCTTTCTCTGGGTGCATAGCAAACAATGCTAATTTGACCTTCCATTCAGTTACTGGGGCAGTCTGGTCCTCATTTATTACCCAGTAATCGTGGGTGAGATCTCTGATAGCGCATCAGCTATATCCTCAGGGTTGGAGGACTCAAAAATTTGTCGGAAGTAACTAGTAGCAATGGCTACTAACCCTTCCTCATCCTCCACCACGTTCCCATTGTCATCTAAGAGTTGTGTTATCCTATTCCTGGCTCTTCTCTGCTTCACCAATGCATGGAAATATTTTGAGTTCCTATCTCCTTCTCTTAGCCAGAGAACCCTACTTTTCTGTCTCCAAAACATCTCTTCTACCTTAAGAGCAGTAGATAATTCCTTCAGAGCATCTGCTATTTCCTCAGAGGTAGCATCATCATTCGAATATAGGTCCTCCACCTTCTCTTTAAGCTCTTCTACTAACTTTTCGGAATTCACATTGTTCTGTCTCCTCCATTGACTTAATGCTATCCTACAACTAGCTATGTGTTCCATTATATTCGCCTCAGGAGGAAAATCCTCCGACTTCCATCCTTCGAGGATGACTTGCCTGAGTTCCTCGTTATCCAGCCAGCGTTTGTCAAATTTAAATTTCTTTTTCCTCCTCACTGGCTTTGTTAGAATATCTGCTAGAAACGGATGATGATCCGAGCCTTAAAGCCTAAGATACCTGACTGCTGAATGGGGAAACTTTTCATGCTAATCCTCATTCCCCACTGCTTGTGGGAACCAAAATTCGCACTGTCGATTTCCGTTTAAATTGGGAAACTAGGAAAACTCTAATTTCCGAGAGGTCCCGGATCTCTACGAGAGCCAACAACAAGTGACCAAATATATGCGGAAATCATGAAAATATAACAAACGAGTTTAGAGAAAACAGTAGATCTTATTTCGAGTCCGCGTAAGAGCGTTGCGATCATTACAAGAGATCATGAAAGCTTTGGCCGCAAAGGCTGTCAGCGAGTTACTTAGTTCTAGCGGCTAATAGCTCAAACCTAGTTGAGTCATAGCTCGATAACAAAAGACGAAATAGATACATAAAAGGTTTTTGATTGATTTCGGACTGAACCTTGTTAAAGGCTGCCTACGTACCCCTTTCGAGGATCAAGCCGAACGTAGTTCAATTGATAGAGCTGGACAAGAGATCGAACTGCCTGGGCGAGTTCGTCTAGTAATTGATTTCCAGTCATAGAAACCGAACTTGTCGAGAATAAAGCCTAAAGTTTCTAACTGCAGAGAATTCCGAGTCTAAAAAGTTGTCTCCATGCCTCTCGCCCAGGACTCCTTATATACTCGCTCCAAGGTTGGTTTACGCTTTTACTCTTCTGTGCTTAAGCCGTCATCGCATAAAATGGAGATATTCCATTTTTTCCGATCTTCGTAATTATCTTCAAAATTCCGTATTTATCCGCAGAAACTTGACATTTATCTTCCCTTGCGAACCAAGCGTAAACCATCCTACGGTTTACGGGCTTTTGGTTAAGAAATCTTAAGATGGGCCTTGATGTGCCGCAGTCCACGGATCAATACATGGAAGCAGCTCAGCATGGAGTTCAGGACGTTCTGAACATTTCAACCGACGTTCATGTTTTTCACCGTACCAGACTTGACTTGGATCATGCCAGACTTGATGTGGATCATGCCAGACTTGACGAGGATCATGCCAGACTTGACTTGAATCATGAGGTTTCACAAAATGATCGAGACTTCTCTCTTATTGCTCGATTCGCTCGTACCGCATGTACCGACGACCGTGCTGATGATCTCTCTACCTTGTTCGATCCGATCATTGATTTTTCCTTTGGAAATTTCTCTAAGGCAAGGATCCTTAAGCTATCAGAAGACTTGGGTTTTGTTGGAACGCAACTTATCCGATCAGAACGCCCCGCGGCCTTAGCAGAACGTCCCGCGGCCCTTGCTGATCGTCCCGCTTATGTGACTGTCCTTACCGCCTTGGACTTAGCCGGTCCAGATGCATCTTGATGGAAGCCGATCAGTCACATTAATAAATTGTCTTTATTTTCGTTTAATAACTAGATCTAGATCTAGATCTACTTTTCATTTAATTCCTAGATCTACAAAACTCTATAAGTATGAAACTCTTTCATTTTAATAATGAGAAATCGTTTGTCTAAAGTTTGAGTTAAACTCTTTGTTCTTCGTTTAGAACTTGTTCTTAGTTTTTTGGTGAGTCATATCCAAGTAAACACTTCCTCAAATCGTTGGTCTTGTGAGTCATATCAAGCAACGACGAGAGATCCTTCACTTGGTGGTCTTGTGAGTCATATCAAGCACCATTTGGAGTCGGGAATATCGAAGGCCTTTCCGCAACCTTCGTGCGACCCTTCAATCCATCCAGTTCTCCATCCGGAGTTCATATCCAAATCTGATCCATTCGAGTGAGCCGATCTTAGGGTCCTTCAAGTGGTATCAGAGCCACTCGTTTGGTATCTTCTAAATCATTTATCTTTCTCATCTTCCATTTCTAAATCATAAACACTTCTTCTTCTATCTATCTTGAATCCGGGCTCCTCATTACCATCCTCTATCTATAAAAAAAAAAGAAAAGAAAAGAAAGATCTATCTATAAAAAAAAAAAAAAAGAATTCGAAAAGTTTGATTTGTGGATTGGTGGTGGAAGAGAAAGCCTGCTGGCTGAGGAGAAATCCAGCCTTTGAGGTGGTTAAAAAGGATTCCCAAAACAAAAAATCTCTTATCTTTCTTTCTTTTAAAATTCCCTTGTGTTTGCTTGGATTTTGTCCATTGAGTTTCTTTGATTTGTTTTTCTTAGAACTTTGAGTGAAAACTTGTGTGTGATCACCTAAATCTGAGAGAGACACTTGAGTGGGTGAGATTAAACACTTGAGAGTGTGAGGTTTTATTTCCTAACTTCTGTGTTGAGATTTTCAGGTTTTGATGTTTGGTCTTCAAAGGAAAAGTAGCAAGGAGAAATTCCCACAACAAACTATCTCTCAATCTTCATTTAAATATTCTTTGAATAATTTTGATGAGTTTGTTAGTGTGCAAGATAGGCGAAACAGGAGGTGCAATGAACCTTTCAAGTCGTCCCAAGGTGAAGCTGATCCAAAGATGTGTTTGCTTCAGTTTGATGTCCAAGATTTTTGTGATACCTTTGTGGAGGAAGTGGTTAAAACCCTCAAGGACGTCAACCAGACCCATAAGAAAAGCACATCCACACGTGCACCTGTAGCTGAGCCATCCTTATTCATCAGCAAGAAATCCAATAGTAAATCTGAAACCCATGTTGAGGAGTTGAAAGATTTTTCAGATTATTTACCCATCTATGATGAATATGATGAAGAACCAATTGAAAGCTTGATGATTTGTGAGAAAAATTATGATCTTTCTTTTTTTGAACCTGAGTTTGTAACAGATATTGAAGATGCTATTGTAGAACTAACCATTTTGCAACCGGAGCATCCGAGTAGTCTTGTTTTCTCTCCACAGGTTTTGGAGGAAGAGCCACTAGATTTACCACATCAAGGACCATGTCTTGACACTAGGATATCTTTTGATGAAGATCAAGATCCTATCTTTGATGAGGAGGACGAACCTGGTCCAGTCTTTGATGAAGAAGAAACAAACATCACATCCATTGCTATGGAGAGCCATCTTTGCTTTGATCCCGGCACTACTCCTGCCCCTTTGTCTTTTGAACTTCAAGCGCACTGTGAGCAATCTGATTTGCTTAATTCTCAGCCTGATATGTTTGTTAAGGTCAGTTCTCTTGATGTGATTCGTTTTGGTCTTGAAAAGGTGAAAGATTTTTATGTTTCAAAATCTGTTTTTGAAAACATGATTAATTCTTTTAAATTGTTTAAACCTGAGAAACTTCTTGATCAAAAATATTTTCAAAAAGGCAATGACATCAAGTCTGAATTTATTTTGAGTTTTGATCAGTTCTTAAAGCATAGCAAAGGCTTTGATCGTTTTGAAAAATCTCTTGAGCTTGATTTGAAACAAACTGATTTTTGTGCTAGAAAATCTTTTGATTCGTTTGTTTTCAAAAAGAATAGCTTTGATCTGAGTTCTTCTAAACATGCAATGATCACTCATAATTTGATTGCGTCCTCTTGTGCATTGGACGATTTCTTGATTAAAAAGATGCTGGAACAGAAATCACTTGAAACTGAAATTGATTTTTGTGATTATGTTTTGCAGCTTGATCTCTTGAGTTCTGAAACTGATAAAACATGGCATTCTCTGAGATCAATTCTTGATAATTGTGTTGTTTTGAGCCTTGATGATATTGTGGTTTACAACACTTTCTTTGAAAAACATCTTGAGTCTTTGATAGTTGATTCTCATTCTGAACTTAAGTTTGTGTGTTCAGATGTTGAGCAGGATATGCACGTCTTGAAAATGAATACTATTGTTGTATATCTGGATAAAATTCTGGTCTGCAATGTTTACTTTGATGTGCATCTTGAAAGGCTGAAATGTGTGCTACTTGTTCTTGGAAAAGAGATCTTGATTTTTGAATTGAACAAGTACTTGTCTTGCACATATGATCCTGGTCTTTTAGTGTTTGTTTTGAGTATCCAGGAAAGACAGGTTCAGCCTCTGAGAAACGAAAGCATTGATCGTGCCCAACAGCCTGAGATTTGGAGAAGCTTTGTTGTCCAAACCGGCTACCTTGGAGATGCCAGCGACAGGGGTTCAGGACAAAATGGATATCTCAACATTCAGAAGGTCTTTTGTCATGAATCCAATTTCCCTGGAAAGCCGACTCACAAAGGATTCACGGAGGCTTGGAATCACTTGAAAATCTTCACGGAGGAAGGAGTTATCAATTTTCCAAACCGGAGGTTCTCCAGTCCGTCTATCCGCGAGTACCAGACTTCTAAAAGAGATTCAGGTCCAAAAAAGAAGCGGCCTGAGCCAAAACCGATCCTCAACGAACCAAAGGATAAGCATGATCAGTTTCCAAGAAGAGAAAGCACTGGTGAATGCCTAAAGACTTGTGTTTTTGGAACATGGTACCGGACATACTTGAGGGAAACGAGTTCAAACCTCCAAGGAAGTTTCTGTCCAAAATCTTCCTTCATTGAATTTTCCATGCATTTTAAATCCTTTGTATCTGATTTATTCCCTTTTGATACATGTACAATGGATTTGAGGACAAATCCTTTTGAAGAGGAAGGGAATGATGTGCCGCAGTCCACAGATCAATACATGGAAGCAGCTCAGCATGGAGTTCAGGACGTTCTGAACATTTCAACCGACGTTCATGTTTTTCACCGTACCAGACTTGACTTGGATCATGCCAGACTTGATGTGGATCATGCCAGACTTGACGAGGATCATTCCAGACTTGACGAGGATCATTCCAGACTTGACTTGCATCATGCCAGACTTGAGAAAGATCATGCCAGACTTGACTTGAATCATGAGGTTTCACAAAATGATCGAGACTTCTCTCTTATTGCTCGATTCGCTCGTACCGCATGTACCGACGACCGTGCTGATGATCTCTCTACCTTGTTCGATCCGATCATGGATTTTTCCTTTGGAAATTTCTCTAAGGTAAGGATCCTTAAGCTATCAGAAGACTTGGGTTTTGTTGGAACGCAACTTATCCGATCAGAACGCCCCGCGGCCTTAGCAGAACGTCCCGCGGCCCTTGCTGATCGTCCCGCTTATGTGACTGTCCTTACCGCCTTGGACTTAGCCGGTCCAGATGCATCTTGATGGAAGCCGATCAGTCACATTAATTAATTGTCTTTATTTTCGTTTAATAACTAGATCTAGATCTAGATCTACTTTTCATTTAATTCCTAGATCTACAAAACTCTATAAGTATGAAACTCTTTCATTTTAATAATGAGAAATCGTTTGTCTAAAGTTTGAGTTAAACTCTTTGTTCTTCGTTTAGAACTTGTTCTTAGTTTTTTGGTGAGTCATATCCAAGTAAACACTTCCTCAAATCGTTGGTCTTGTGAGTCATATCAAGCAACGACGAGAGATCCTTCACTTGGTGGTCTTGTGAGTCATATCAAGCACCATTTGGAGTCGGGAATATCGAAGGCCTTTCCGCAACCTTCGTGCGACCCTTCAATCCATCCAGTTCTCCATCCGGAGTTCATATCCAAATCTGATCCATTCGAGTGAGCCGATCTTAGGGTCCTTCAGGCCTCGAGTCGTGTCTTAGGCCCCTTTGGGCCGTATTCCGACTCGAAACGTTTATTGCGACTTCTTTCGATAAAGAACGGTCTTTCCGCGGTTTTACCGCAAAGTTTGATCGATGATTTGGAATGGCAGAAAACATGAACTGAGTTCGCTACGGTCTTCGGGAGATAGCATCGAAGGATAGACGAGAATGCATGGACTCGTGTCGTATCGACGTTTCGGAAGAGCTCGGTCACTACGTAGCGACCAAGCGGGACGGACGCTCAGTCGCTACATAGCGACCGAGCGGGATGGCGACCGAGCTGTGTGCATGCTTGGTCACCGCGTATCGATCGAGCTTGGCTTGTCTGCGGTCCGATCGCCATACTCGAGCTTGTCCGCGGCCGATTTGGATACATGTCCGTTGCCTTCGGACAATCGTATTTAGTGGTTCGATTGAGATTTGAACAAGATTTTACCGCAAGGCTCTTCGTAAAGATATCTTTAGGAGGATTACATTTCGTAAAAATGTTCATGCTGATTTTTTCGAACTTTCAGACATTGATTTCGTCGTGACCGATTTTGACCCCAACAGTTAGCCCCCCAGCTCGTTAGAACCATGAGCTTCTAGCGTGAGGTTCTAACGAGTGGCTTGGCAAGTTAGGCAAGTAAGGTGAGTTAGGCGGAATTAATGGTTGAAATGGTCAGTGAAAAGTGGTCTTCTCGCTCTTCTAAAAGTAGAACGTGATAAGATTGGGGCTGCGCCTTATGACGGCTGCCTACGTACCCTTGTTGAAGGGATCAAGCCTTTCGTAGTTCGTCTTGGAGTTAAGGTTCTTATGACTAGTTTTCCAGCGAGACCTTTACGGTCTAGTTTTTATGTAGCGGTTATCAGGAGTGTTGCTGCCGATGGCATTTTGTATGGGTGTAGAAGGAAGACTACGAGTTGTCATGTCGTAATCTAACTCTGTGTGAACTGCTATATCCGTAATCTGTTTCGAGAGTTTTCCGCAGTTTGTAAACTTGCGGGATTTTCTGAAGACGTTCGAATATTGGCAAAGAGACAAATTTTGGCATCTCGTATCAGGGTGTTTGATACTATGCCTAGAGATGTTAGAGACCAGTGCGTTGGGTTTAGGGCAAGACCTAGGTTTACTCCTGGTTTTAGAGGGTGCGATGACTAATTCGACTTACGTATCCCGTTTCAGTTTCATCCTGATTCCATACCGATTTAAAGTCCGCGATAGGTTCTCGGCGTATACGACTTGTATGGTTGGAACCGAGCATCTCTCCAAGGACAATTTTTAAGCCTCTTGGAAGTGCTGACCAAAAAATTTGGGTTTCTTTTATAGCGCTATTATCCTTGTGTCGGATGTATGAGAGTCATCTCTACGAGATGGTAAGTCTGTTTAGAGAAGAATATGTTTTGAGAAGATGTTAGTGCGTATGACTGTCTGGTCTTCCAAGAAAATGTTTTTATCGAGGACGGAAATTTTGTCGAAGAACGAATCTTCAGACGTCTGCGACGTCTCGCGATGCTGAAGATTTGTTATTCTTTCGTATGCCGCGTTTCGTGCTTGAAATGTTCGCGGGCTTGAAGATGTTTCGCGATATTGCAAGGGTTTAGTCTTAGCCCTGCATTTGAGAAACGTTCTGTTTTGAGTACGGATGTTCACAGCAAAAATTGTTGTTCCTGTTTGGATGCTAATAATTTGATTTTTTGATCGAGGAATTAGGATTGAGGTCTCGCGTAAATTTGTCTATGGGAAGAAGCAATTTCCTTCATAGTGCTTTGTGAAGTGTTGGCCTTCCGAGATCTATTTCGTGCAGTTTTGAGGATGTTTCGTATAGCTCTAGAAGGTTTCTTACGAATTTTTCCATACATGCCGCGTATTATGGGTAAAACATAGCGGGCTTAAAGTGAATTGTGGAATGTATCGAACTTGGTCGATTGTCGAAAAGTTTAGATTTTCCGTTAACCGTTTGATTGTTAGGACTTAGTTTCGTTACGAAGAATTTATCATATGCTTTCCGACTGTGGGCTATACGATAATTTATCATATCATATAACCGGTTTTACGAAGGTTGTAAATCAGTGATATGTATACATATGTCAAAGTAGCGTTGTTTCTGCGGGTTTTACGAGAAACGTTTCTTCTGTGATTTTGATCTTAGGCGAAAGTTGCTTGGAGTTTCTCATGGAGTGTTACCGAAGTTTTTTTCAATACGATCTAGTCGCAGAACATTTTTCATAGGTTTTTTGAGAGGATTCTCATGACACATTCATTTCTTGAACGAATTGGTCAACCAGAGGTGGATCTAGCTAACCATCGGGAGGGAAGTGCTGCTTTTAATGTGCACGATGCTACATCTATTCTCGAGTTTTCTTCGTCGCAAATGTTTTCGATGCTTTTCCGTGACTTGCTTGGTTCAATGGGAACTGAAAGAAATGCTTTGGTGATTTTCTCGTAGAAATTTTTAAACGAAACTGGCTTTCTAAAGCTGGAAAGGGCTTCAATACTTTGGCTAATCGTCGAGTTTCAGTTTGATATTGGTACAGGTTTTCTGTACGCATGATTGCGACAAGAAATGATGTATAGTCTTTGAGATTTATGGTCATGATCATCTGGATATGTTGCTAGCGTTTGGACGAATATTAGATTGTCGTTTGCCTATTCTTGACGATTTGCAGAAGTTTTTGATGTTTGGGAGTATACGAGTATAGTATATGTACCTACTCCCCCTTTTTTTTTACGAAAGAAAACGGTTGAACCGATATTTTGAAGGGTTGTGTACGTTTCTTCTAGGTTTGGAATGATCGATAATTCCGGACGATTTATAGACGACGCTTGGACTGTGATTTGGTTGTTTCCACGTTGACGACTTGGAATATGTCGGTTCCGAGAAAATTGCCAGAAACGAATCGGTTTTAAGACGACGTTCATGTCTCTAGTTTTTTCTCTCTTTAGGAAGCGAGCTTGATATGCGTGGCGATCGTTTCTCGATTTTCAGAGAGTTTAGATCGGTTTGCAAGATCTGGATGAACAATTATGGAAAAATATATCGAGACAGGAAAAATCGCTTAAGACTTAGTTTGCAAGACTATCCGCCTAGGTTTTACGTTCACTATAGTTCTATGGCAGCCTCAAAGTAATTTCCTACGAAAATTCCAAGTCTGATTTCAAAAATTTCAAGTCGGAAATACCTTGGTTCTCTCGAAGATGAAGTTTTGTCTCTTCTCGGTTTTGCTTGCTCATCTCGTGTATATTCGCCATTTCCGATATTGGTGTTTATCCTTTGAAACCTGACATTTATCTTCCGAACTTGATTGTTATCTTCTCCTTAGATACGACGTCGATTTTTGTAAAAAGGTTCAACGTAATCGTATAGTTAAGGCGGCTAAGGTGTTAAGTTAACCGTTGCCGTTTTATACGATAAATCTGAATCCAAGCGAGAAAACAAGTCTTTGCGGTTTTTTTTTATCGTTAAGTTTCAATGGAAACCCCGATAGAAACAAGAGACGTTTCGATAGAGATTTGAAGGAGAACACAAAGCTGGAGGTAAGGGCGAGTAGGAGCAAGCGAAGGAGTTTAGACGAGTCTTATTTGTTTTTGTCATAAAATCTCGACGGAAACTCCGATTGAGACAAAACGAAAAGCGTTTCGATCAGGATTCAAAAGAGAACACAAAGGAGGTGTTTTTTGAAGCCTGAAAGATCGCAATGTAGCAAGCTGGAGGTCTGACAGATCGCTACGTAGCGGGTGGAAGCAAGCCAGGAAGAGTCCTACTTGTTTTCATCGTAAAATCTCAATGGAAACTCCGATTGAGACGAAACGAAAAGCGTTTCGACGAGGATTCAAAAGAGAACCCAAAGGAGGACCTTTCTGAGGCCTTACAGGTTGCTACGTAGCGACTGAAGGTCTGACAGGTCGCTACGTAGCGGGTGGAAGCAAGCCAGGAAGAGTCCTACTTGTTTTCGTCGTAAAATCTCAATGGAGATTTCGATTGAGGCGAAACGATAAGCGTTCAATGAGGATTCAAAAGAGAACCCAAAGGAGGACCTTTCTGAGGCCTTACAGGTCGCTATGTAGCGACTGAAGGTCTGACAGGTCGCTACGTAGCGAGTGGAAGCAAGCCAAGAAGAGTCCTACTTGTTTTCGTCGTAAAATCTCAACGGAAACTCTGAATGAGACGAAACGATAAGCGTTTTGATGAGGATTCAAAAGAGAACCCAAAGGAGGACCTTTCTGAGGCTTTACAGGTCGCTACGTAACGACTGAAAGTCCGACAGGTCGCTACGTAGCGTGTGGAAGCAAGCCAAGAAGAGTCCTACTTGTTTTCGTCGTAAAATCTCAACGGAAACTCCGATTGAGACGAAACGAAAAGCGTTTCGATGAGGATTTAAAAGAGAACTCAAAGGAGGACCTTTCTGAGGCCTGACAGGTCGTTATGTAGCGAGTGGAGAGTTGGCTTGAGCTCGGTCGCTATGTAGCGACCAAGCAGTGTGCGTGCTCGGTCGCTACGTAGCGACCGAGCAGCGTGTGTGTGCTCGGTCGCTACGTAGCGACTGAGCAGTGTGCGCGATCAGTCGTTACGTAGCGACCGAGTCGTGTGCGTGCGCGGTCGCTACGTAGCGACCGAGCAGCGTGTGCGTGCTCGGTCGCTACGTAGCGACCGAGCAGTGTGCGTGCTCGGTCGCTACCTAGCGACCAAGCAGCATGTGCGTGCTCAGTCGCTACGTAGCGACCGAGCAGTGTGTGTGCTCGGTCGCTACGTAGTGACCGAGCCGTGTGCGTGTTTGGTCGCTATGTAGGGACCGAGCAGCGTGTGCGGTCTTGGTCGCTACGTAGCGACCGAGCAGTGTGTGCGTGCTCGGTCGCTACGTAGCGAGCAAGCTGTCTAATCGTTTTGTTGTGTTTCCTTTTTCCGCGATTAACCTAGGGGTTTTCAGCGGTTTTTCGGAAAACAAGTTTTACCCTTCCAAAATGTTTTCGGAAAACGTGTTTTGGTAAAACCCTTACGCATCGAGATTTCTTTTGATCGGTAATGAGCCAAACTTACGGGGTTTGATAAGATTTATCGTTTCCCTTTATGTTGTGAAAGTGAAATCGCGAGCTTGTTTCATTGCACTTCCAGTGGCGAAAACTCGCAGCAAGGTTTTCGATTTTCTCAAGAACTATGGCGTTTGCGTAGGCGTTGGCCATAGGCGCCGTGGCGGCTGGAGTTGTCTTACCAGAGTTATTGCAAACTGCGATTTTGTCTTTCGTATTTCCAGACATTGTTTTGAGTAATCCGTAACCTCCCCTCTCTCTAGCGCCAAACTGTGGGAACCGAAATTCGCACTGTCGATTTCTGTTTAAATTGGGAAACTAGGAAAACCCTAATTTCCCAGAGGTCCCGGATCTCTGCGAGAGCCAACGACAAGTGACCAAATATATGCAAAAATCATGAAAAGATAACAAACGAGTTTAGAGAAAACAGTAGATCTTATTTCGAGTCCGCGTTAGAGCGTTGCGATCATTACAAGAGATCATGAAAGCTTTGGCCGCAAAGGCCGTCAGCGAGTTACTTAGTTCTAGCGGCCTAATAGCTCAAACCTAGTTGAGTCGTAGCTCGATAACAAAAGACGAAATAGATACAGAAAAGGTTTTTGATTGATTTCGGACTGAACCTTGTTAAAGGCTGCCTACGTACCCCTTTCGAGGATCAAGCCGAACGCAGTTCAATTGATAGAGCTGGACAAGAGATCGAACTGCCTGGGCGAGTTCGTCTAGTAATTGAGTGCCAGTCATAGAAACCGAACTTGTCGATAATAAAGCCTAAAATTTGTAAGTGCAGAAAATTCCGAGTCTAAAAAGTTGTCTCCAAGCCTCTCGCCTAGGACTCCTTATATACTCGCTCCAAGGCCGGTTTACGCTTTTACTCTTCTGCCCTTAAGCCGTCATAGCATAAAATAGAGATATTCTATTTTTTTCCGATCTTCGTAATTATCTTCAAAATTCCGTATTTATCCGCGGAAACTTGACATTTATCTTCCCTTGCGAACCAAGCGTAAACCATCCTACGGTTTACGGGCTTTTGGTTAAGAAATCGTAAGATGGGCCTCGAGTCGTGTCTTAGGCCCCTTTGGGCCGTGTTCCGACTCGAAACGTTGATTGCGACTTCTTTCGATAAAGAACGGTCTTTCCGCGGTTTTTACCGCAAAGTTTGATCGATGATTTGGAATGGCGGAAAAAATGAACTGAGTTTGCTTGATCCGATCTTAATGCGTAGAACGTATGCTTCCTATCGTCCTCACCGTGCCTAGAAGGAGGAGCGTGTCTGGCAGACTCCATACGTTGCACGTAAGGCTGGCGCTCAAGTACATTTTGCCGCTGGTCGATGTGAAAGCTGTCGCGTTGTTAGTTGACATGTCTGATTGAGCGTGATGTAGCTTTTGCAGGTTAGATTGATCCGTACCCCCTCTCCTTCTAGCGCCAAACTGTGGGAACCGAACTTCGCATTGTCGATTTCCGTTTAAATAGGGAAACTAGGAAAACCCTAATTTCCCAGAGGACCCAGATATCTGCTAATTACCACACGTCAAGCAATCAGAACACGAGAATAACAACGATAAAGTATAAGAAATCGAAAAGAGAGCAAAGTAGATCTCATTCCGAATTTGCGTATGAGCGTTTACAACAAGGTATAAGCATGGGCTCGAGAGCTGTCGGCGAGATTCCTAGTTCTAGCAACCCTAAGACGGCTAAACCTAATTGAGTCGCAGCTCGAAATAACAAAAACGGAAAATTGCCTAAATTGCTCTAAGTGCTAAGTTTGCTCTGAAAAAGTTCTTCCCTCTGCTCCTCGCCTAGGACTCCTTATATACTAGCTCCAAGGTCGGTTTACGCTTTTACTCTTCTGCCCTTAAGCCGTCATAGCATAAACTTGACATTTATCCTTCCTCGTGGGCCAAGAATGAACCATGCTGTGGTTCACGGGCTTTTGGTTAGGAAAAATCGTAGGATGGGCCTCGAGTCGTGTTTTAGGTCCCTTTGGGCCGTCTTCCGACTCGACACGTTTACTACGAGTTTTCCGCGGTTTCTAATCCGTGAAGTTTGATCGATGAATTAGAATAGCGGGAAACATGGACTGAGCTTGCTACGGTCTTCGGGAGATAGCATTCGAAGGTTTGACGAGAATGCAAGGACTGATGTCGTATCGATGTTCGGAAAAGTTCAATCGCTACACAGCGACTGAACTTTGGCTCGAGCCCGGTCGCTATGTAGCAACCGAGCGAGACGAGTGCTCGGTCACTACGTAGCGACCGAGCGGGACGATCGCTCGGTCGCTACGTAGCGATCGAGCTTGGCCGAGCTCGGTTGCTACGTAGCGACCGAGCGGGACGATCGCTCGGTCGCTACGTAGCGACCGAGCTTTGGCTCGAGCTCGGTCACTACGTAGCGACCGAGAGGGACGATCGCTCGGTCGCTACGTAGCGACCGAGCTTGGCCGAGCTCGGTCGCTACGTAACGACCAAGCGGGACGATCGCTCGGTCGCTACGTAGCGACCGAGCTTTGGCTCGAGCTCGGTCGCTACGTAGCGACCGAGCGGGACGATCGCTACATAGCGACCGAGCTTTGGCTCGAGCTCGGTCGCTACGTAGCGACCGAGCGGAACGATCACTCGGTCGCTACATAGCGACCGAGCGGGACGATCGCTCTGTCGCTACGTAGCGACCGAGCTTTGGCTTGAGCTCGGTCGCTACGTAGCAACCGAGCGGGATGAGCGCTCGGTCGCTACGTAGCGACCGAGCTTGGCTCAGGTTTGGTTGCTGCATAGCGATCGGACGGCGTGTATGCGCGGTGACCGAGCTTGGTTTGTTCGGTTTGAATCCCAAAGGATACTTCTTCGTAAAAACTTCGTATTGGTTATTTTTTACGAAAATTACATTTCTCCTTTTACTATCTCTTTCGGAAATACGATCTCCGAGGATTTTCGGGTGGTAATTCCGTCGTAACCGTTTTTGACCCCAACAGTTAGCCCCCCAGCCCGTTAGGATCATGCATCATAGGGTCCTAGCGTGCGGTTAGGCATGTTTAGCAAGTTAGGCGTGATGGATGGAATTAATATCCAAAAGTCCGAGCTTGAATAGTAAATCCTCATGCCTGTAAGAAGGGAGGTAACTTGTTCCATAATTTTTTCACATTCTTGTCTTTCTCTAAGATCTTTCTTAAGAGAAACTTTCTATCTTTCTCTCCACCCTTTTCCTCTATTCTCTCAGGAGAAGTGTAAAGATGTCGAGCAAGAAAAAGATTGCGAAAAAAGGGTCTTCGTCCGCGAGTCCTTATGAAGAGCTCATCGTTCCGAAGATGGAGTTCGTGCCTCACTCGGTGCATCCTGCCGAGAACGAGGCATGGTGGGTTGCTCATTATGGCTCGTTGACCCCTCCCAAGGAGAAGCCGTTCCCTGTCCTGGTCCACCGTGGAGTCGAGGAAGGGGATGCAAGCAGGAGTACCGACGAGTTTCTCGCGATCATGCGATCTTTCTACCATATCCCGGATGCTGTGGAATTCCGGGTTCCCCGCCGCGGGGAATGTGCTAACAGCCCCCTAGAGGGTTACTTTACTTGCTACGAGGCGTTCGTAGTGCGTTGTCGCCTATGGTTCCCAATACCCGAAATTCTCGTCCGAGTGTTGGATCGTTTCGAAGTTGCGATAAGTCAGTTGACTCCCCTTGCCATTCAGCATCTTATCGGGATCCTGATCCTAAGCTACGATCATGGCCTTTCCCTTTCCGTCGATCATTATGAAGCGCTTTTGAGACTTCAACTTGTCACAGATACGGATAAGCATAGGCTGGCCCCTCGGAAATTTATGTCAGTGGTTAAGAAGTTCATTTCGAACTTCAACTCGTGGAAGAAGTTGTTTTTCTTTGTTCGTGTAGACGCTGCGTCCGTCGAAGAGAGTTGCATTCCACTGTTCCGGAGGTTGCCGAATGATCGTCCCTTCATCAACCCTCTTGCTCCGTTCCCCGAGGACATCATTGCGGTGAGGGATGTTCTCAAGAACGGTCCTTTTTTCTGGACTTCTTTTACGCCGAAGAGGGTTCGGAAGGCATTGAGATTCGTGCAACCCGGTCCTGCTTTGGCTGCGGACACGGGAAGCGACTCCGAACCTGACGACCAGAATCCTGTCGAAGCTCCAACAGCTATGCCGGAGTCGAGCTCTCGGAAGGGAAAAGATGTCGATGTTGGGTACATAGAGTTTTCGATGGATGACTCTATGCTTCCAGGATGGGATCCGAACCTTGCTTACGGCGATGGGAGTGGTTCGAGCAAGGCCCCTATTCCAGATTTCGACGATTTATTCGCTGGTCTGCCACCGGGTTTTGATGCTCCTCCTTCTACGAAAGAATCGGCGAGGCCGAGAGTCGTTGTGGAAGGATCTCGCATCATCAATGGGGTTAGTTTTTTGAGAATTTTTTTGGTGATTGTCCTATGTATATATTTATAACATGTCAATCGATTTTGCAGGGCCTGAGCTTGCTGGGCTCGGCCATTGAGGCGGGCCATAGAGAAGCCATGGTCTACCACTTCAAAGCGGAGAAAGCGGAGCGGGATCTCGCTCGTGTGCAAGGCGAGATGTTGGAGCGAGAAGCGCAACTTACTCGTGATCATGCACGGGCAATCCGCAAAGCGGAAAGGAAAGGCAAAAGGGAAATCGTCGAGGTGATGAAGACTCGTGCCTCTCAATTCCAGGTTGAGTATGGGAACCTCAAGAATGCCTTTACCTCGGTGGGTGACTTTCGCGAGTGCCGCGGTTCGGTCGGAAGTCTTTGGAGGACGCGAGCCGATGACTATGTGTTTGAAGAGGAAATGAGCTTGATGAAGAGTGGGATGAACGAACGTGCCATGCCGAGGCGCTTATCCCTCCGATCGACGAGCGGATTCAAGGGTTCTGGGATTCCATCCCGGTTTCCCCTGATACCGAGGAGGTTCCGACCGGGTTTCCCGATGGTGGCGAGGAAGTGGATCGTCCCGCGGATGCGTTCGGTGCTTCGTTGTCCAGGGACTTTGACTTTGGATTATGAGGGATGGATCAGTTGTCCTTTTATCTGTTTTCGGCCGAGTGTGGCCCTTTGAATTTGGATTTTGTTTAGGCCTACATGGCCGTATTTGTATTTACCGGGACTGGCCGTTGGTGGCTTTGAATCCCTTGCCGCTTTACGCGGTTTATTTATATGACGAATGTTTTGTTTCGAGTTTTCCTATGTAGGGTTGAAATAAATATGAGTTGTCGTCTCGTATTTAGTTCTGATTAGACGTTCAATCTGTTGGTTCGTTCGTGATTTTCGTAAAAATTTACTTATCTTTACGATTTTCGAGAACATTGAGATACGAACGGAGAGACATGGTTTAGGATCTCGTATCTTTTAGATATCATGCCTTGAGATGTTTGAGACCAGAGCGTTGGGTTTAGGGCAAGACCTAGGTTTACTTTCGGTTAAGGTTTGTGCGGTGACTAGCCGGCTATCGTTTTTCCTGTTGCGATTTCTTCCTGATTCGCATCGATTTAAAGTCCGCGATATGTTCTCGGCTTATATGACTTGTATGGTACGAATCGAGCATCTTCTCAGAATCAACTGGAAGTGCTAAACCAAAATTTCGGATTTTTGTTGTAGCGCGCTTTTGTCCTTGTGCTGGACGTTTTTAAAGATCAAAAGAGTGATCGAATTGCGTTTGTTTAAGACGGCTGGCGTGTTCGTCGGGGCCAATCGACGAACGGGGTGTAAGGTTTTTGGTGGTCGCGTTCGGACAATTTGTTAGCATTGTCCTCGAATTTTAACTTTTGCGACGTCTCGCAGTTATTTCGAGGATTATACGTGTATTTTTGCGTGTTTGAAAGATGATAATCTTTACGATTTTTGGGCCGGAAGGGGCCGCAGACAAGAGTCTTAACGTTTTCAGGCGTGTCCTGAAAGTTTCTTTTGTGTTTTACTGAAGCGTAAACGTTTTCGATAAAAAGGACAACGTATATTGTAGTAAAAGTTTTTGAAGTTTCTAAAAACTCGATTACAATAATGAAGATTTTTCTAAGTGGGAGTATACGAGTATACGCACCCATTCCCCCCCTTTTTAGAGAGGGGGATAGCTGAACTCGTCTTTTGACGAGCTGCCTACGTACCCCTTTCGAGGATCAAGCCATCTCGTAGTTCTGTTTCATGCCGCGAGTGTTCTTACTCGGCGGTAGATGTCGCGATGTCCGCCTTGACCGTGTCGATCGTGGCTGGGTCGACGCTATTTTCCGAATGTTCCGGTTGAGTTGTCGCGTGGGCTTCGGATTTATGTCGAGCTTCGACGTCCGATGCGTTTGCGTCGATAGACGATATTACTTCGTCTTCTCCCGGGGCGCTTTTGGCTGAAGATCGATCTATCTTCGCGCATTTGCCGTTTGCAGTTGCAGAAGCCGTGATTTTCCTTAACTTGTGCTCCGCAAGGAAGCATAGTCGCGACGGTTTTTGGCATCCCCAGATGGCCGCGACTCCGCTCGGCGTTGGGAACTTGAGACCCAGGTGGTAGGTTGACGGAACTGCCTGCATGGCGTTGAGCCATGGGGTTCCCATGATCACGTTGTAGATAGCGGGATGATCGACTACCGTGAACTCGACGATTTTCGTGATCTCCTTGGCCATGACTGGCAATTGGATTGATCCGAGAGTCATCGACACTTCGCCTGAAAAACCCGTGAGCGGTTTTGGCGTCGGAATTACTTCTCCGAGTTTGATACTCATCCGCTTGAGAGTGTCGCGGAAGATTACGTTGACCGTGTTTCCCGTGTCGACGAGTACCCTTCCGACTTCTAAATCTCGTATGACGAGATCTATGACGAGCGGGTCGCAGTGAGGTTAGTCGATACCGCCGGCATCTTCCTCTGTGAAGGTGATCGAGCAACTTTGGCCGTCTCGAGGAGGAGACCATGTAGGCCAATTTGCACTTGACTCTGCCTTCCGTTGGTAATCCTTGATGGCCGACACGGTATCGCCGCAGTATTGTGATCCTCCGATGATCATATTGACTCTGCGACGATTGTTATCGTTCCCTTTGTCATCCGGCCTCCTACCGCGTTTATCCCCAGGTTGGTTTCGTTGAGGGGATTTTTCAGCGGGCGGATTTCTATCCGTCTTTGGAGGCCGATCAGAATCGAGGATGAGATCCTTGACGCTAGTTACTTCCGAAAGCTCTCCAGCGAGTAGCTTCGCGGCCAGTCTTGCTCCCAAGACTTTGCAGTTGGTCGTGGAGTGTCCTCGGGATTGGTGGAACTCGCAGAAGGTGTTTTCGTCATACCCTTGATTGCGAGTCCATGTGTTGCCCGTGGTCCGGCCTTGATCCGAATTGATCGCATAGTTATGCGCCCCTTGGAGATCTTCCCCCTCGTGATGGACGTACTTGTCGTTACGAGAGTTCTTCTTTTTCCCCTTTGGATCTGCGTCTTTCGAGGATGGTCTTGCCGGCTTATGTTTTTGCGATAAGACTTTAGTTTCTTCCTCGACTATGATGTAGTCCGTTGCTTTGTGGAGGGCGTCCTGGATCGTTCGCGGTTTGTCGAGAGTTATCCATTTTCTGAATTTCGACTTGTACCAGAGCGTCTTTCTCAGTGCGTCGATGGCCACTTTGTCGCTTATCCCGCTGACCCTGGACATTATCAGCTTGAACCGACTGATAAACACGCAGAGGGGTTCGTCTTCCCTCTGGGAGAGACTCCAGAGGTCAACATCGGAGGTTTCTCTGTCTATGAATACAGAGTACTGTTTGAGAAATTCTGATGCGAGCTGTCGAAAACTCCCGATGGTGTTGCGACGAAGGCGTGCGAACCATTCGAGCGCTGCTCCTTCAAGATTTTCGACGAACAGGCGGCAATAGCCGTCATCTTTTTCGCCGTCCTTCAGTCTTGCTCTTCCCATCGCGATGTGGAAAGCCTGAAGGTGCGCTTTTGGATCGGCCGTACCATCGTACTTCGGTACTTTGATCTTTCCCGGATCGGACAACCTCATGTCCGAAATGCGACTGGTAAAGGGGGTCTTTCGAGCTCCTTCTAGCAGTCGATCGATCTCAGGGGCAGCACTAGTAGCATGATGGATTTGAGACTTTACGGCTCTCACTTCTGCCGCAGTCTTGGTGATGTAGTCGCGAAGATCACGGATGTCCGATGTCTCGTCGGTAGATTTCCGAGTCTGTCGGCGTTTACTGCGGGTAAGCTCGGTTTGCCTTTCAGCCAGCTCCTCCTGTTCGTTCCAATAGGCGATCTCTTCTTCTTCCGTCATTGGTTTTTCGAACGGGGAACCTTCCCGAGCAGATCGGCTCCTGGTCTTTCTTGGATGTCTGTCGACATCCTCGTCGGTGTCGTTGGAGACATCGCTAGGATCCAGGTCAATGTGTTCGGCTTCGTTATCCTCCGAGTCCTTTGCAGGGGGCGGAAGACTTTCAGAGTTTCCCTTTTCGATGGGAGATTTCTCGCTAGGGTTTTGACCGGAAGGTCGTTCCCGCGCGACTCCTGTTCTATCGAGTGGGGTGGCGAAGTCGAGCCTCTTCCCGCGGATTTTGGTGGTTCCGCGGGGACGGATTGCTTGGGTCCTTGCCGTTAAGGTTTCAACCTGTTTGGTCAAGGTATTCACGAGCTTATCCTGTTCTTCCGACCTTTTCTCATAGGTGGCGAACATCTTTTTGAACTCCTCGAGCGTCGCGGCGTTGGCTTGCGCGTTGGCCGCGGATACGTCCGCTACTGGAGTGTGGAGATTGGTGCCGCTGCCTCCGTTAAGAGGAGTTTGCACGTTATCCACGTCGTTGGTTGACATGTCTGACTGTGTGTGGCTTTTGCGGGTTAGATTGATCCGTAAGTCCCCCTCCTTCTAGCGCCAAACTGTGGGAACCGAAATTCGCACTGTCGATTTCTGTTTAAATAAGGAAACTAGGAAAACCTAATTTCCCAGAGGACCCGGATATATGTTAATTACCACACGTCAAGCAATCAGAACACGAGAACAACAACGATAAAAATAAGAAATCGAAAAGAGAGCAAAGAAGATCTTATTCCGAATCTGCGTATGAGCATTTACAACAAGGTATAAGCCTGGGCTCGAGAGCTGTCGGCGAGATTCCTAGTTCTAGCAACCCTAAGACGGCTACACCTAATTGAGTCGCAGCTCGAAATAACAAAAACGGAAAATTGCCTAAATTGCTCTAAGTGCTAAGTTTGCTCTGAAAAAGTTCTTCCCTCTGCTCCTCGCCTAGGACTCCTTATATACTAGCTCCAAGGTCGGTTTACGCTTTTACTCTTCTGCCCTTAAGCCGTCATAGCATAAAAATGGAGATATTCCATTTTCCCGATCTTCAAAACTTCCGTATTTATCCGCAGAAACTTGACATTTATCCTTCCTCGTGGGCCAAGCATGAACCATGCTGTGGTTCACGGGCTTTTGGTTAGGAAAAATCGTAGGATGGGCCTCGAGTCTTGTTTTAGGTCCCTTTGGGCCATCTTCCGACTCGACACGTTTACTACGAGTTTTCCGCGGTTTCTAATCCGCGAAGTTTGATCGATGAATTAGAATAGCGGGAAACATGGACTGAGCTTGCTACGCTCTTCGGCAGATAGCATTCGAAGGTTTGACGAGAATGCAAGGACTGATGTCGTATCGATGTTCGGAAAGGTTCAATCGCTACACAGCGATAGAACTTTGGCTCGAGCCCGGTCGCTACGTAGCGACCGAGCGAGACGAGTGCTCGGTCGCTACGTAGCGACCGAGCTTTGGCTCGAGCTCGGTCGCTACGTAGCGACCTAGCGGGACGATCGCTCGGTCGCTACGTAGCGACCTAGCGGGACGATCGCTCGGTCGCTACGTAGCGACCGAGCGGGACGATCGCTCGGTCGCTACGTAGCGACCGAGCGGGACGAGCGCTCGGTCGCTACGTAGCGACCAAGCTTGGCTTAGGTTTGGTTGCTGCATAGCGATCGGACGGCGTGTATGCGCGGTGACCGAGCTTGGTTTGTTCGGTTTGAATCCCAAAGGATACTTCTTCGTAAAAACTTCGTATTGGTTATTTTTTACGAAAATTACATTTCTCCTTTTACTATCTCTTTCGAAAATACGATCTTCGAGGATTTTCGGGTGGTAATTCCGTCGTAACCGTTTTTGACCCCAACAATCTTCGAAAGACGTAGATCCGAAAACAAAAAGAAGAACTCTCGTAATGACAAGTATGTCCATCACGAGGGGCAAGATCTCCATGGAGCGCATAATTACGCGATCAATTCGGACCAAGCCCGAACCACGGGTAATACGTGGACTCGCAATCAAGGATATGACGAAAACACCTTTTGCGAGTTCCACCAGTCCAGAGGACACTCCACGACAACCTGCAAAGTCTTGGGAACAAGGCTGGCCGCGAAGCTGCTCGCTGGAGAGCTCTCGGAAGTAACCAGCGTCAATGAGCTCATCCTCGATTCCGATCGCCTCCAAAGACGGACAGAAATCCACCCGCTGAGAAATCCCCTCAACAAAACCAGCCCGGGGATAAACGCGGCAGGAGGCCGGACGATAAGGGGAATGATAACAATCGTTGCAGAGTCAACATGATCATTGGGGGATCGCAAGACTGCAACGATACTGTTTCGGCCATCAAGGCTTACAAGCGGAAGGCAGAGTCGAGCGCAAACTGGCCTACATGGTCTCCTCCTCGAGATGGCCAAAAATGCTCAATCACCTTCACAAAGGAGGAAGCTGGCGGCATCGATCAACCTCACTGCGATCCGCTCGTCATAGATCTCGTCATACGAGACTTATAAGTCGGGAGGGTACTCATCAACACGGGAAGCATGGTCAATGTAATCTTCCGCGACACTCTTAATCGGATGAGCATCAAGCTCGGAGAAGTAATTCCAACCCCGAAACCACTCACATGCTTTTCGGGTGAAGTATCAAAGACCCTCGGATCAATCCAGTTGCCAGTTATGGCCAAGGAGATCACAAAAATCGTCGAATTCGTGGTAGTCGATCATCCCGTTATCTACAACGTGATCATGGGAACCCCATGGCTCAACGCCATGCAGGCAGTTCTGTCAACCTACCACCTGGGTCTCAAATTTCCGACCCCATGCGGAGTCGCGGCTATCTGGAGATGTCAAAAACAGTTGCGGCTATGCTTCCTCGCAGAGCACAAGTTAAGGGAAATCACGACTTCTGCAACAGCAAATCGCAAATGCACGAAGATAGATCAATCTCCGGCCAAAAAAGCCCCAAGGAAAGAAGATTTAACATCGTCTGCCGACGCAAACGCATCGGACGTCGAAACTCAACACGAGTCCGAAGCCGACGCTACAACTCAACCGGGACATCCGGAAAATAACATTGACCCGGCCACGACCATCACGGTCAAGGCGGTCAGCACGGCGACTACCGCCGAGTAAAAAACGCTCGCGGAATGAAACATAACTACGAGATGGCTTTATCCTCGAAAGGGGTACGTAGGCAGCTCGTCGAAAGACGAGTTCAGCTATCCCCCTCTCTAAAAAGTGGGGGGGGGGGGAGTGGGTGCGTATACTCGTATACTCCCACATAGAAAAAGATGCATTATTGTAATCGAGTATTTTGAAATTCCAAAATCCAGGACGGATAGACAAGCACCTCCCTCTCAATGATCACTCCACCTGTCATGGTCCAAAGTAAAAGTCCCCGGACAACGAATCGCCGAACGTGTCCGCAGGACGATCCACTTAGTCGCCACCATCGGGAAACCCGGTCGCAACCTCCTCAGTATCAGGGGAAACCGGGATGGAATCCCAGAACCCTTGGATCCTCCCGTCGATCGAGGGAATGAGCGCCTCAGCGTGAGCATGTTCGTTCATGCCGCTCTTCATCAAGCTCATTTCTTTCTCGAAGTCGTAGTCGTCGGCTTGCGTCCTCCAAAGATTTCCGAATGGACCACGGCACTCACGGAAATCGCCCACCGATGTAAAGGCATCCTTGAGGTGCCCATACTCGACCTGGAACTGAGAGGCACGAGTCTTCATCACATCGATGATTTCCCTTTTGCCCTTCCTTTCCGCCTTGCGGACAGCTCGCGCATGATCGCGAGCAAGTTGCACATCTCGCTCCAACATCTCGCCTTGCACGCGAGCAAGATCTCGTTCCGCTTTCTCCGCTTTAAAACGATAGACCATAGCTTCCCTATGGCTCGCCTCAATGGCCGAGCCAAGCAAGTTAAGGCCCTGCGAAACCGATTAACACGATATAAGCAGAAAAAGAAACACCTAGGCAATCACCAAAATTTTCAAAAAAATCTAACCCCGTTGATAATGCTAGACCCTTCCGCGACGACCTTCGGCCTCCCTGATTCATTCGTAGGCGGAGGAGCATCGAAGCCCGAGGGTAGACCAGCGAAGAAATCATCCAAGTCTGGAATAGGAACCTCGCTAGAACCCCTTTCGTCGCCATAAGCAAGGTCTGGATCCCATCCCGGAAGCATAGAATCATCCATCGAAAACTCTATGTCACCAAGATAGATATCCTTCCCCTTCGAAGAGTTTCACCCCGTCGCAGCAGTGGGGGTAGCATCGGGACTCTGATTATCGGTCTCGGAGTCATTCCCCGTTTCTGCAGGATCGGGACACACAAACCTTAGCGCCTTCCGAACTTGTTTCGGCGTAAAGGAAGTCCAGAAAAACAGAACATTCCTAAGAAGATCCCTCACGTCAATGATATCCTCGGGGAACGGGGCCAGCGGGTTGATAAAGGGACGATCATTCGGCAACCTCCGGAGTAGTGGGATACAACTCTCTTCGACAGACGCAGCGTCTAAACGAACAAAGAAGAAAAATTTCTTCTACGAGTTGAAGTTGGAGATGAACCTCTTAACCACCGACATGAAGCTCCGAGGGACCAGCCTATGCTAGTCCTTATCCTTGACGAGCTGTAGCCTCAGAAGCGCTTCGAGTGATCAACGGAAAGGGAGAGACCATGCTCGTAGCTCAAGATCAGGATTCCAATGAGGTGCTGAATGGCAAGTGGATTCAGCTGGCTTATCGCCACCTCGAAACGATCCAACACTCGGACGACGATTTCGGAAATCGGGAACCACAAGCGACAATGCACTACAAACGCTTCGTAGCAAGTAAAATAACCCTCCGGGTGGTTATCAGCGCGTTCCCCTCGACGGGGAACCCGGAACTCCACCATGCTCGGAATGCGGTAGAACGACCGCATGATCTCGAGGAACTCGTCGGTACTCCTGCTTGGTGCCCCCTCCTCGACTGCACGATGGGTCAAGACTGGGAACGACTTCTCTTTGGGAGGAGTCATCGAACCGTAATGCGCAACCCAGCATGCCTCATTCGGCGGGATCTACCGAGTGAGGCACGAACTCTCTCTTTGGAACAAGGAGCTCTTCATGAGCACTTGCGGACGAAGACCCTTTCCTCGCAATCTTTTTCTTACTCGACATTTTATACTTCTCTTTGGGAAAATGGAAGGAAAGAATAGAGAGAAAGAAGGAAAGTTTTCTTAAGGGAAATTTTTGAGAAAACAAGAAAGTGAAAAAATTGTGAAGAAGTTACCACCCTTCTTATAGGCATGAGGAATTACTATTTACTAGCAGATTTCGGACACGAACTTCGCCTAAATACACCAATCTCATCCGAACTCGCCATACCGCGCATTAGAATATCACTGGAAATCCACGATTCTAACAGGCTGGGGGGCTATCTGTTGGGGTCAAAAACGGTCACGACGAAGTTAACGTCCCAATCTCTGCAATAAATAAGTATGACTCTCCGTGATACCACTCAAATTACCCTAAGGAGTGTTACTCTCATCAAAAGAGGTTCAGATGTAGTACTTAGGGATCGAATCCACAAGGAGCTAGGGAACAATAAAATCTAGTGTCTATTAATTCTAAGAGTTGTAAATGTTTAAATCAAATAACAATAGTAACAAGCAAAGTAAATAGTAAATGTAACTTGGTTGGAAATGATATTAGATGCATGGCCACTATTCATGTGTTGGAGATTATAATACCTATAGATGCCTAATTGTTGCATGCATGATATTTAAGAGCTTAACTGCTTAACTCAGTGATCAGCTGTCGCATGTTTCACTGGTTAACAGGCTAGATCTCGTGTCTGAACGGTTAGTATGTCGACAATGAAAGAGTGTCGATCGATGATCCTATTGGGACGTCGACCGATACACCTTTGCCAACGTCGATCGATAGTCAGTTGAGGACATCGATCGACGGGTTCTAGCCAGGCCTATGCGCGAGTATGATATGCCCTACTAAGATACTAAATTGGCGGTTAGCCCTCTCTAGCAGTCTTAATATGATAGATAGATGTCATGATGGGATAACAAGGGTGCTTGAATATGCAATCCTATGATCAAGTTCTAGTTAGCAAGGCTAAAACAAGCAATGAATACAAATCTATCATGAATATCACAACAAGGCAGATCTATAGTTTGGGGCTAATCCCACAGACCTATCTGAACCCTGGATCTAATAATTGAACTACTCAGACATAGCAAAGCAATTCATAACAATTAAGAAATAGAAACTCATAGTATAGATGAAAAGAAATGATAACAAGGAGTTCCAATCACAAGTGATCTTCTCTCCAAAACTCTCTTCTCTCTCAAAGTAAAACTTGTAACAAAAAAGGTCTCTCTCCGCTCTTCTGCCGTCAAAACACTTAGGCACTATATAATCTACTAAGTTAAAAACTCGTCAGGGCATTTTCGTAATTTGGCTTGGCCTTGGGTTTTAAGTCTGCTGAATAAAAATGTCGTGTGTCTGATGTCTCGACATTGATCGATGGTACTTGTGTACATCGATCGATATAAATCTTCATCTGTCGAGGCATCTCCTGGTATCGATCGTCAGCACTGATGCGCATCGATCGATTGTTCTTCCTCTCGTCGACCTCTACGTGGTCAGCTCGGGTGAAATGTCCTTTAAGCTCCAAAATGCTCCAAAGTCATAGCTTTACTCCGAAATGCACCTGAACCTGAAAATATACCTAGAAGAGTAGAAAACATAGATATATATATAGTAAAAACACCTATATACCATGGATGAAAACGGGTCAAATCCAGGGTATATCACTCCGCAACATAGCTTTTCGAGATAAAATTTCATCTTAAACTTCATTTAGATCAAATATAAGCCATCGGAAACAGACCCAAACAACATAGCTACGTAGCGACCGAGCTCAAGCCAAAGCTTCGATACGCACCAGTCCATGCATTCTCGTCAAACCTTCGATGCTATCTCCCGATGACCGTAGCGAACTCGGTTCATATTTTCCGCTAATCATCGATCAAACTTTTCGGACTGAAACCACGGAAAGTTCGTTCTTTATCGAAAGAAATTGCAGTAAACGGTTCGAGTCGGAAGACGGCCCAAAGGGACCTAAAACACGACTCGAGGCCCACCCTACGATTTCTTAACCAAAAGCCCGTAAACCGTAGCACGGTTTACGCTTGGCGCGCAAGGAAGGATAAATGTCAAGTTTCCGCAGATAAATACGACGTTTTGAGGATAATTACGAAGATCGGAAAAAATGGAATATCTTCATTTTATGCTATGACGGCTTAAGGGCAGAAGAGTAAAAGCGTAAACCGACCTTCGAGCGAGTATATAAAGAGTCCTAGGCGAGTGGCATGGGAGAGAAAAATTTTCAGAGAAAACTTAGCACTTAGAGCAATTTAGGCAACTTTCCATTTTTGTTATTTCGAGCTGCGACTCAATTAGGTTTAGCCGTCTTAGCTTCTTACAAAGTGATTCATCCTGGTTTGATTGGAACGACGAAGTAGCTGTCCTATTCCCAAATTGTGAAACTGGAATCACCTGATTTGAAAGTGGGATAACTTCTTCATCCCAACTCCTATGAGATTTATTCAACTTCCTGCTGACTCTCCACCACTTTATGTATCCAAATAAAGCTTCTTACAAAGTGATTCATCCTGGTTTGATTGGAACGACAAAGAAGCTGTCCTATTCCCAAACTGGGAAACTGGAATCACCATATTAGAAAGTGGGATAACTTCTTCATCCCAACCCGTATGAGATTTATTCAACTTCCTGGTGATTCTCCAACACTTTATGTATCCAAATCAAGCTTCTTACAAAGTGATTCATCATGGTTTGATTGGAACGACGAAGAAGCTGTCCTATTCTCAAACTGCGAAACTGGAATCACCTGATTTTAAAGTGGGATAACTTCTTCATCCCAACTCCTATGAGATTTATTCAACTTCCTGGTGATTCTCCACCACTTTATGTATCCAAATAAAGCTTCTTACAAAGTGATTCATCCTGGTTTGATTGGAACGACGAAGAAGCTGTCATATTCCCAAACTGTGAAACTGGAATCACTTGATTTAAAAGTGGGATAACTTCTTCATCCCAACTCCTATGAGATTTATTAAACTTCCTGTTGATTCTCCAACATTTTATGTATCCAAATCAAGGTTCCTACAACGTGATTCATCCTGGTTTGATTGGAACGACGAAGAAGCTGTCCTATTCCCAAACTGGGAAACTGGAATCACCTGATTAGAAAGTGGGATAACTTCTTCATCCCAACTCCTATGAGATTTATTCAACCCCCTGGTGATTCTCCACCTCTTTATGTATCCAAATCAAGCTTCTTACAATGTGATTCATCATGGTTTGATTGGAACGACGAAGAAGTTGTCCTATTCCCAAACTGCGAAACTGGAATCACCTGATTTTAAAGTGGGATAATATCTTCATCCCAACTCCCAGGAGATTTATTCAAGTTCCTGGTGATTCTCCACCACTTTATGTATCCAAATCAAGCATCTTACAAAGTGATTCATCCTGGTTTGATTGGAACGACGAAGAAGCTGTCCTATTCCCAAACTGGGAAACAGGAATCACCTGATTTGAAAGTGGGATAACTTCTTCATCCCAACTCCTATGAGATTAATTCAACTTCCTCGTGATTCTCCACCATTTTATGTATCCAAATCAAGCTTCTTACAAAGTGATTCATCCTTGTTTGATTGGACCACGAAAAAGCTGTCCTATTCCTAAACTGGGAAACTGGAATCACCTGATTTGAAAGTGGGATAACTTCTTCATCCCAACTCCTATGAGAGTTATTCAACTTCCTGGTGTTTCTACAACACTTTATGTATCCAAATCAAGCTTCTTACAATGTAATTCAGCCTGGTTTGATTGGAACGACGAAGAAGCTGTCCTATTCCCAAACTGGGAAACTGGAATCACCTGATTAGAAAGTGGGATAACTTCTTCATCCCAACTCCTATGAGATTTATTCAACCCCCTGGTGATTCTCCACCACTTTATGTATCCAAATCAAGCTTCTTACAAAGTGATTCATCCTGGTTTGATTGGAACGACGAAGAAGCTGTCCTATTCCCAAACTGGGAAACTGGAATCACCTGATTAGAAAGTGGGATAACTTCTTCATCCCAACTCCTATGAGATTTATTCAACCCCCTGGTGATTCTCCACCTCTTTATGTATCCAAATCAAGCTTCTTACAAAGTGATTCATCATGGTTTGATTGGAACGACGAAGAAGCTGTACTATTCCCAAACTGCGAAACTGGAATCACCTGATTTTAAAGTGGGATAATATCTTCATCCCAACTCCCATGAGATTTATTCAACTTCCTGGTGATTCTCCACCACTTTATGTATCCAAATCAAGCTTCTTACAAAGTGATTCATCCTGGTTTGATTGGAACGACGAAGAAGCTGTCCTATTCCAAAACTGGGAAACTGGAATCACCTGATTTGAAAGTGGGATAACTTCTTCATCCCAACTCCTATGAGAGTAATTCAACTTCCTGGTGATTCTACACCATTTTATGTATCCAAATCAAGCTTATTACAAAGTGATTCATCCTTGTTTGATTGGAACGACGAAAAAGCTGTCCTATTCCGAAACTGGGAAACTGGAATCACCTTATTAGAAAGTGGGATAACTTCTTCATCCCAACTCCTATGAGATTTATTCAACTTCCTGGTGATTCTCCACCACTTTATGTATCCAAATCAAGCTTCTTACAAAGTTATTCATCCTGGTTTGATTGGAACGACGAGGAAGCTGTCCTATTCCCAAACTGCGAAACTGGAATCACCTGATTAGGAAGTGGGATAACTTCTTCATCCCAGCTCCTATGAGATTTATTCAACCCCGTGGTGATTCTCCACCTCTTTATGTATCCAAATAAAGCTTCTTACAAAGTGATTCATCCTGGTTTGATTGGAACGACGAAGAAGCTGTCCTATTCCCAAACTGGGAAACTGGAATCACCTGATTTGAAAGTGGGATAACTTCTTCATCCCAACTCCTATGAGATTTATTCAACCCCCTGGTGATTCTCCACCTCTTTATGTATCCAAATCAAGCTTCTTACAATGTGATTCATCATGGTTTGATTGGAACGACGAAGAAGCTGTCCTATTCCCAAACTGGGAAACTGGAATCACCTGATTAGAAAGTGGGATAACTTCTTCATCCCAACTCCTATGAGATTTATTCAACCCCCTGGTGATTCTCCACCACTTTATGTATCCAAATCAAGCTTCTTACAAAGTGATTCATCCTGGTTTGATTGGAACGACGAAGAAGCTGTCCTATTCCCAAACTGGGAAACTGGAATCACCTGATTAGAAAGTGGGATAACTTCTTCATCCCAACTCCTATGAGATTTATTCAACTTCCTGGTGATTCTCCACCACTTTATGTATCCAAATCAAGCTTCTTACAAAGTGATTCAGCCTGGTTTGATTGGAACGACGAAGAAGCTGTCCTATTCCCAAACTGTGAAACTGGAATCACCTGATTTGAAAGTGGGATAACTTCTTCATCCCAACTCCTATGAGATTAATTCAACTTCCTGGTGATTCTCCACCATTTTATGTATCCAAATCAAGCTTCTTACAAAGTGATTCATCCTTGTTTGATTGGAACCACGAAAAAGCTGTCCTATTCCTAAACTGGGAAACTGGAATCACCTTATTAGAAAGTGGGATAACTTCTTCATCCCAACTCCTATGAGATTTATTCAACCCCCTGGTGATTCTCCACCACTTTATATATCCAAATCAAGCTTCTTACAATGTGATTTAGCCTGGTTTGATTGGAACGACGAAGAAGCTGTCCTATTCCCAAACTGGGAAACTGGAATCACCTGATTAGAAAGTGGGATAACTTCTTCATCCCAACTCCTATGAGATTTATTCAACTTCCTGGTGATTCTCCACCACTTTATGTATCCAAATCAAGCTTCTTACAAAGTGATTCATCCTGGTTTAATTGGAACGACGAGGAAGCTGTCCTATTCCCAAACTGGGAAACTGGAATCACCTGATTAGAAAGTGGGATAACTTCTTCATCCCAACTCCTATGAGATTTATTCAACTTCCTGTTGATTCTCCACCATTTTATTTATCCAAATCAAGGTTCCTACAAAGTGATTCATCCTGGTTTGATTGCAACGACGAAGAAGCTGTCCTATTCCCAAACAGGGAAACTGGAATCACCTGATTAGAAAGTGGTATAACTTCTTCGTCCCAACTCCTATGAGATTTATTCAACCCCCTGGTGATTCTTCACCTCTTTATGTATCCAAATCAAGCTTCTTACAAAGTGATTCATCATGGTTTGATTGGAACGACGAAGAAGCTGTCCTATTCCCAAACTGGGAAACTTGAATCACCTGATTTGAAAGTGGGATAACTTCTTCATCCCAACTCCTATGAGATTAATTCAACTTCCTGGTGATTCTCCACCACTTTATGTATCCAAATAAAGCTTCTTACAAAGTGATTTAGCCTGGTTTGATTGGAACGACGAAGAAGCTGTCCTATTCCCAAACTGTGAAACTGGAATCACCTGATTTGAAAGTGGGATAACTTCTTCATCCCAACTCCTATGAGATTTATTAAACTTCCTGTTGATTCTCCACCATTTTATGTATCCAAATCAAGGTTCTTACAAAGTGATTCATCCTGGTTTGATTGGAACGACGAAGAAGCTGTCCTATTCCCAAACTGGGAAACTGGAATCACCTGATTAGAAAGTCGGATAACTTCTTCATCCCAACTCCTATGAGATTTATTCAACCCCCTGGTGATTCTCCACCTCTTTATGTATCCAAATCAAGCTTCTTACAATGTGATTCATCATGGTATGATTGGAACGACGAAGAAGCTGTCCTATTCCCAAACTGGGAAACTTGAATCACCTGATTAGAAAGTGGGATAACTTCTTCATCCCAACTCCTATGAGATTTATTCAACCCCCAGGTGATTCTCCACCATTTTATGTATCCAAATCAAGCTTCTTACAAAGTGATTCATCCTGGTTTGATTGGAACGACGAAGAAGTTGTCCTATTCCCAAACTGGGAAACTGGAATCACCGTATTTGAAAGTGGGATAACTTCTTCATCCCAACTCCTATGAACGTAATTCAACTTCCTGGTGATTCTCCACCATTTTATGTATCCAAATCAAGCTTCTTACAAAGTGATTCATCATGGTTTGATTGGAACGACGAAGAAGCTGTCCTATTCCCAAACTGCGAAACTGGAATCACCTGATTCGAAAGTGGGATAATATCTTCATCCCAACTCCCATGAAATTTATTCAACTTCCTGGTGATTCTCCACCATTTTATGTATCCAAATCAAGCTTCTTACAAAGTGATTCATCCTTGTTTGATTGGAACGACGAAAAAGCTGTCCTATTCCCAAACTGGGAAACTGGAATCACCTGATTTGAAAGTGGGATAACTTCTTCATCCCAACTCCTATGAACGTAATTCAACTTCCTGGTGATTCTCCACCATTTTATGTATCCAAATCAAGCTTCTTACAAAGTGATTCATCCTTGTTTGATTGGAACGACGAAAAAGCTGTCCTATTCCGAAACTGGGAAATTGGAATCACCTTATTAGAAAGTTGGATAACTTCTTCATCCAAACTCCTATGAGATTTATTCAACTTCCTGGTGATTCTCCACCACTTTATGTATCCAAATCAATCTTCTTACAAAGTGATTTAGCCTGGTTTGATTGGAACGACGAGGAAGCTGTCCTATTCCCAAACTGCAAAACTGGAATCACCTGATTAGAAAGTGGGATAACTTCTTCATCCCAGCTCCTATGAGATTTATTCAACCCCGTGGTGATTCTCCACCTCTTTATGTATCCAAATAAAGCTTCTTACAAAGTGATTCATCCTGGTTTGATTGGAACGACGAAGAAGCTGTCCTATTCCCAAATTGCAAAACTGGAATCACCTGATTTGAAAGTGGGATAACTTCTTCATCCCAACTCCTATGAGATTTATTCAACTTCCTGCTGACTCTCCACCACTTTATGTATCCAAATAAAGCTTCTTACAAAGTGATTCATCCTGGGTTGATTGGAACGACAAAGAAGCTGTCCTATTCCCAAACTGGGAAACTGGAATCACCTGATTTTAAAGTGGGATAACTTCTTCATCCCAACTCCTATGAGAATTATTCAACTTCCTGGTGATTCTCCAACACTTTATGTATCCAAATAGAGCTTCTTACAAAGTGATTCATCCTGGTTTAATTGGAACGACGAAGAAGCTGTCATATTCCCAAACTGTGAAACTAGAATCACCTGATTTAAAAGTGGGATAACTTCTTCATCCCAACTCCTATGAGATTTATTAAACTTCCTGTTGATTCTCCACCATTTTATGTATCCAAATCAAGGATCTTACAAAGTGATTCATCCTGGTTTGATTGGAACGACGAAGAAGCTGTCCTATTGTCAAACTGGGAAACTGGAATCACCTGATTAGAAAGTGGGATAACTTCTTCATCCCAACTCCTATGAGATTTATTCAACCCTGGTGATTCTCCACCTCTTTATGTATCCAAATCAAGCTTCTTACAATGTGATTCATGATGGTTTGATTCATCCCAACTCCCATGAGATTTATTCAAGTTCCTGGTGATTCTCCACCACTTTATGTATCCATATCAAGCTTCTTACAAATTGATTCATCCTTGTTTGATTGGAACGACGAAAAAGCTGTCCTATTCCTAAACTGGGAAATTGGAATCACCTTATTAGAAAGTGGGATAACTTCTTCATCCCAACTCCTATGAGATTAATTCAACTTCCCGGTGATTCTCCACCACTTTATATATCCAAATCAAGCTTCTTACAAAGTGATTCAGCCTGGTTTGATTGGAACGACGAAGAAGCTGTCCTATTCCCAAACTGTGAAACTGGAATCACCTGATTTGAAAGTGGGATAACTTCTTCATCCCAACTCCTATGAGATTTATTCAACTTCCTGTTGATTCTCCACCATTTTATTTATCCAAATCAAGGTTCCTACAAAGTGATTCATCCTGGTTTGATTGGAACGACGAAGAAGCTGTCCTATTCCCAAACTGGGAAACTGGAATCACCTGATTAGAAAGTGGTATAACTTCTTCATCCCAACTCCTATGAGATTTATTCAACCCCCTGGTGATTCTTCACCTCTTTATGTATCCAAATCAAGCTTCTTACAAAGTGATTCATCATGGTTTGATTGGAACGACGAAGAAGCTGTCCTATTCCCAAACTGCGAAACTGGAATCACCTGATTTTAAAGTGGGATAATATCTTCATCCCAACTCCCATGAAATTTATTCAACTTCCTGGTGATTCTCCACCATTTTATGTATCCAAATCAAGCTTCTTACAAAGTGATTCATCCTTGTTTGATTGGAACGACGAAAAAGCTGTCCTATTCCCAAACTGGGAAACTGGAATCACCTGATTTGAAAGTGGGATAACTTCTTCATCCCAACTCCTATGAACGTAATTCAACTTCCTGGTGATTCTCCACCATTTTATGTATCCAAATCAAGCTTCTTACAAAGTGATTCATCCTTGTTTGATTGGAACGACGAAAAAGCTGTCCTATTCCGAAACTGGGAAATTGGAATCACCTTATTAGAAAGTGGGATAACTTCTTCATCCCAACTCCTATGAGATTTATTCAACTTCCTGGTGATTCTCCACCACTATATGTATCCAAATCAAGCTTCTTACAAAGTTATTCATCCTGGTTTGATTGGAACGACGAGGAAGCTGTCTTATTCCCAAACTGCGAAACTGGAATCACCTGATTAGAAAGTGGAATAACTTCTTCATCCCAGCTCCTATGAGATTTATTCAACCCCGTGGTGATTCTCCACCTCTTTATGTATCCAAATAAAGCTTCTTACAAAGTGATTCATCCTGGTTTGATTGGAACGACGAAGAAGCTGTCCTATTCCCAAACTGGGAAACTGGAATCACCTGATTAGAAAGTGGGATAACTTCTTCATCCCAACTCCTATGAGATTTATTCAACTTCCTGGTGATTCTCCACCACTTTATGTATCCAAATCAAGCTTCTTACAAAGTGATTCATCCTGGTTTGATTGGAACGACGAAGAAGCTGTCCTATTCCCAAACTGGGAAACTGGAATCACCTGATTTGAAAGTGGGATAACTTCTTCACCCCAACTCCTATGAGATTAATTCAACTTCCTGGTGATTCTCCACCATTTTATGTATCCAAATCAAGCTTCTTACAAAGTGATTCATCCTTGTTTGATTGGAACGACGAAAAAGCTGTCCTATTCCTAAACTGGGAAATTGGAATCACCTTATTAGAAAGTGGGATAACTTCTTCATCCCAACTCCTATGAGATTTATTCAACTTCCTGGTGATTCTCCACCACTTTATGTATCCAAATCAAGCTTCTTACAAAGTGATTCATCCTGGTTTGATTGGAACGATGAAGAAGCTGTCCTATTCCCAAACTGGGAAACTGGAATCACCTGATTAGATAGTGGGATAACTTCTTCATCCCAAATCCTATGAGATTTATTCAACTCCCTGGTGATTCTCCACCACTTTATGTATCCAAATCAAGCTTCTTACAAAGTGATTCATCCTGGTTTGATTGGAACGACGAAGAAGCTGTCCTATTCCCAAACTGGGAAACTGGAATCACCTGATTAGAAAGTGGGATAACTTCTTCATCCCAACTCCTATGAGATTTATTCAACCCTGGTGATTCTCCACCACTTTATGTATCCAAATCAAGCTTCTTACAAAGTGATTCATCCTGGTTTGATTGGAACGACGAAGAAGCTGTCCTATTCCCAAACTGGGAAACTGGAATCACCTGATTTAAAAGTGGGATAACTTCTTCATCCCAACTCCTATGAGATTTATTCAACTTCCTGGTGATTCTCCACCACTTTATGTATCCAAATCAAGCTTCTTACAAAGTGATTCATCCTGGTTTGATTGGAACGACAAAGAAGCTATCCTATTCTCAAACTGCGAAACTGGAATCACCTGATTTTAAAGTGGGATAACTTCTTCATCCCAACTCCCATGAGATTTATTCAACTTCCTGGTGATTCTTCACCACTTTATGTATCCAAATCAAGCTTCTTACAAAGTGATTCATCTTGGTTTGATTGGAACGACGAAAAAGCTGTCCTATTCCCAAACTGGGAAACTGGAATCACCTGATTAGAAAGTGGGATAACTTCTTCATCCCAACTCCTATGAGATTTATTCAACTTCCTGGTGATTCTCCACCACTTTATGTATCCAAATCAAGCTTCTTACAAAGTGATTCATCCTGGTTTGATTGGAACGACGAAGAAGCTGTCCTATTCCAAAACTGGGAAACTGGAATCACCTGATTTGAAAGTGGGATAACTTCTTCATCCCAGCTCCTATGAGATTTATTCAACTTCCTGGTGATTCTCCACCATTTTAAGTATCCAAATCGAGCTTCTTACAAAGTGATTCATCCTGGTTTGATTGGAACGACGAAGCTGTCCTATTCCCAAACTGGGAAACTGGAATCACCTTATTAGAAAGTGGGATAACTTCTTCATCCCAACTCCTATGAGATTTATTCAACTTCCTGGTGATTCTCCACCACTTTATGTATCCAAATCAAGCTTCTTACAAAGTTATTCATCCTGGTTTGATTGGAACGACGAAGAAGCTGTCCTATTCCCAAACTGGGAAACTGGAATCACCATATTAGAAAGTCGGATAACTTCTTCATCCCAACTCCTATGAGATTTATTCAACCCCCTGGTGATTCTCCACCTCTTTATGTATCCAAATCAAGCTTCTTACAAAGTGATTCATCCTGGTTTGATTGGAACGACGAAGAAGCTGTCCTATTCCCAAACTGGGAAACTGGAATCACCTGATTTGAAAGTGGTATAACTTCTGCATCCCAACTCCTATGAGATTAATTCAACTTCCTGGTGATTCTCCACCATTTTATGTATCCAAATCAAGCTTCTTACAAAGTGATTCATCCTGGTTTGATTGGAACGACGAAGAAGCTGTCCAATTCCCAAACTGGGAAACTGGAATCACCTGATTTGAAAGTGGGATAACTTCTTCATCCCAACTCCTATGAGATTTATTCAACTTCCTGGTGATTCTCCACCATTTTATGTATCCAAATCAAGCTTCTTACAAAGTGATTCATCCTGGTTTGATTGGAACGACGAAGAAGCTGTCCTATTCCCAAACTGGGAAACTGGAATCACCTGATTAGAAAGTGGGATAACTTCTTCATCCCAACTCCTATGAGATTTATTCAACTTCCTGGTGATTCTCCACCACTTTATGTATCCAAATAAAGCTTCTTACAAAGTGATTCATCCTGGTTTGATTGGAACGACGAAGAAGCTGTCCTATTCCCAAACTGGGAAACTGGAATCACCTGATTTTAAAGTGGGATAACTTCTTCATCCCAACTCCCATGAGATTTATTCAACTTCCTGGTGATTCTCCACCACTTTATGTATCCAAATCAAGCTTCTTACAAAGTGATTCATCCTGGTTTGATTGGAACGACGAAGAAGCTGTCCTATTCCCAAACTGGAAACTGGAATCACCTGATTTGAAAGTGGGATAACTTCTTCATCCCAACTCCTATGAGATTAATTCAACTTCCTGGTGATTCTCCACCATTTTATGTATCCAAATCAAGCTTCTTACAAAGTGATTCATCCTGGTTTGATTGGAACGACGCAAAAGCTGTCCTATTCCCAAACTGGGAAACTGGAATCACCTGATTTGAAAGTGAAATAACTTCTTCATCCCAACTCCTATGAGATTTATTCAACTTCCTGGTGATTCTCCACCACTTTATGTATCCAAATCAAGCTTCTTACAAAGTGATTCATCCTGGTTTGATTGGAACGACGAGGAAGCTGTCCTATTCCCAAACTGCAAAACTGGAATCACCTGATTAGAAAGTGGGATAACTTCTTCATCCCAACTCCTATGAGATTTATTCAACCCCGTGGTGATTCTCCACCACTTTATGTATCCAAATCAAGCTTCTCACAAAGTGATTCATCCTGGTTTGATTGGAATGACGAAAAAGCTGTCCTATTCCCAAATTGGAAAACTGGAATCACCTGATTTGAAAGTGGGATAACTTCTTCATCCCAACTCCTATGAGATTTATTCAACTTCCTGGTGATTCTCCACCAGTTTATGTATCCAAATCAAGCTTCTTACAAAGTGATTCATCCTGATTTGATTGGAACGACAAACAAGCTGTCCTATTCCCAAATTGGGAAACTGGAATCACCTGATTTGAAAGTGGGATATCTTCTTCATCCCAACTCCTATGAGATTTATTCAACTTCCTGGTGATTCTCCACCACTTTATGTATCAAATCAAGCTTCTTACAAAGTGATTCATCCTGGTTTGATTGGAACGACGAAGAAGCTGTCCTATTCCCAAACTGGGAAACTGGAATCACCTGATTAGAAAGTGGTATAACTTCTTCATCCCAACTCCTATGAGATTTATTCAACCCCCTGGTGATTCTCCATTACTTTATGTATCCAAATCAAGCTTCTTACAAAGTGATTCATCCTGGTTTGATTGGAACGACGAAGAAGCTGTCCTATTCCCAAACTGGGAAACTGGAATCACCTGATTTGAAAGTGGGATAACTTCTTCATCCCAGCTCCTATGAGATTTATTCAACTTCCTGGTGATTCTCCACCATTTAATGTATCCAAATCAAGTTTCTTACAAAGTGATTCATCCTGGTTTGATTGGAACGATGCAAAAGCTGTCCTATTCCCAAACTGGGAAACTGGAATCACCTGATTTGAAAGTGGGATAACTTCTTCATCCCAGCTCCTATGAGATTTATTCAACTTCCTGGTGATTCTCCACCATTTATGTATCCAAATCAAGCTTCTTACAAAGTGATTCATCCTTGTTTGATTGGAACGACGAAAAAGCTGTCCTATTCCCAAACTGGGAAACTGGAATCACCTGATTAGAAAGTGGGATAACTTCTTCATCCAACTCCTATGAGATTTATTCAACTTCCTGGTGATTCTCCACCACTTTGTATCCAAATCAAGCTTCTTACAAAGTGATTATCCTGGTTTGATTGGAACGACGAGGAAGCTGTCCTATTCCCAAACTGGGAAACTGGAATCACCTGATTAGAAAGTGGGATAACTTCTTCATCCCAACTCCTATGAGATTATTTATTCAACCCTGGTGATTCTCCACCACTTTATGTATCCAAATAAAGCTTCTTACAAAGTGATTCATCCTGGTTTGATTGGAACGACGAAGAAGCTGTCCTATTCCCAAACTGGGAAACTGGAATCACCTGATTGAAAGTGGGATAACTTCTTCATCATCCCAACTCCTATGAGATTTATTCAACTTCCTGGTGATTCTCCACCACTTTATGTATCCAAATCAAGCTTCTTACAAAGTGATTCATCCTGGTTTGATTGGAACGACAAAGAAGCTGTCCTATTCCCAAACTGGGAAACTGGAATCACCTGATTGAAAGTGGGATAACTTCTTCATCCCAACTCCTATGAGATTTATTCAACTTCCTGGTGATTCTCCAACACTTTATGTATCCAAATAAGCTTCTTACAAAGTGATTCATCCTGGTTTGATTGGAACGACGAAGAAGCTGTCTATTCCCAAACTGTGAAACTGGAATCACCTGATTTAAAAGTGGGATAACTTCTTCATCCCAACTCCTATGAGATTTATTCAACTTACTGGTGATTCTCCACCATTTTATGTATCCAAATCAAGCTTCTTACAAAATGATTCATCCTGGTTTGATTGGAACGACGAAGAAGCTGTCCTATTCCCAAACTGGGAAACTGGAATCACCTGATTAGAAAGTGGGATAACTTCTTCATCCCAGCTCCTATGAGATTTATTCAAGTTCCTGGTGGTTCTCCACCTCTTTATGTATCCAAATCAAGATTCTTACAAAGTGATTCATCCTGATTTGATTGGAACGACGAAGAAGCTGTCGTCCTATTCCCAAACTTCGAAACTGGAATCACCTGATTTGAAAGTGGGATAACTTTTTCATCCCAGTTCCTATGTAGATTTATTCAACTTCCGAGTGATTCTCGACCACTTTGTGTATCCAAATCAAGCTTCTTACAAAGTGATTCATCCGGGTTTGATTGGAACGACGCATAAGCTGTCCTATTCCTAAACTGGGAAATTGGAATCACCTTATTGGAAAGTGGGATAACTTCTTCATCCCAACTCCTATGAGATTTATTCAACTTCCTGGTGATTCTCCACCACTTTATGTATCCAAATCAAGCTTCTTACAAAGTGATTCATCCTGGTGTGATTGGAACGTCGAGGAAGCTGTCCTATTCCCAAACTGCGAAACTGGAATCACCTGATTTGAAAGTGGGATAACTTCTTCATCCCAACTCCTATGATATTTATTCAACTTCCTGTTGATTCTCCACCATTTTATGTATCCAAATCCAGATTCTTACAAAGTGATTCATCCTGGTTTGATTGGAACGACGAAGAAGCTGTCCTATTCCCAAACTGGGAAACTGGAATCACCTTATTAGAAAGTGGATAACTTCTTCATCCCAACTCCTATGAGATTTATTCAACCCCCTGGTGATTCTCCACCTCTTTATGTATCCAAATCAAGCTTCTTACAATGTGATTCATCATGGTTTGATTGGAACGACGAAGAAGCTGTCCTATTCCCAAACTGGGAAACTGGAATCACCTGATTTAAAGTGGGATAATTCTTCATCCCAACTCCCATGAGATTTATTCAACTTCCTGGTGATTCTCCACCACTTTATGTATCCAAATCAAGCTTCTTACAAAGTGATTAATCCTGGTTTGATTGGAACGACGAAAAAGCTGTCCTATTCCCAAACTGGAAAACTGGAATCACCTGATTTGAAAGTGGGATAACTTCTTCATCCCAACTCCTATGAGATTTATTCAACTTCCTGGTGATTCTCCACCACTTTATGTATCCAAATCAAGCTTCTTACAAAGTGATTCATCCTTGTTTGATTGGAACGACGAAAAAGCTGTCCTATTCCAAACTGAGGAAACTGGAATCACCTGATTAGAAAGTGGGATAACTTCTTCATCCCAACTCCTATGAGATTTATTCAACTTCCTGGTGATTCTACACCACTATATGTATCCAAATCAAGCTTCTTACAAAGTTATTCATCCTGGTTTGATTGGAACGACGAAGAAGCTGTCCTATTCCCAAACTGGGAAACTGGAATCACCTGATTAGAAAGTGGGATAACTTCTTCATCCCAACTCCTATGAGATTTATTCAACTTCCTGGTGATTTTCCACCACTTTATGTATCCAAATCAAGCTTCTTACAAAGTGATTCATCCTGGTTTGATTGGAACGACGAAGAAGCTGTCCTATTCCCAAACTGGGAAACTGGAATCACCTGATTTGAAAGTGGGATAACTTCTTCATCCCAACTCCTATGAGATTTATTCAACTTCCTGGTCATTCTCCACCACTTTATGTATCCAAATCAGGCTTCTTACAAAGTGATTCATCCTGTTTGATTGGAACGACGAAAAAGCTGTCCTATTCCCAAACTGGGAAACTGGAATCACCTTTTAGAAAGTGGATAACTTCTTCATCCCAACTCCTATGAGATTTATTCAACTCCCTGGTGATTCTCCACCACTTTATGTATCCAAATCAAGCTTCTTACAAAGTGATTCATCCTGGTTTGATTGGAACGACGAAGAAGCTGTCCTATTCCCAAACTGGGAAACTGGAATCACCTTATTAGAAAGTGGGATAACTTCTTCATCCCAACTCCTATGAGATTTATTCAACTTCCTGGTGATTCTCCACCACTTTATGTATCCAAATCAAGCTTCTTACAAAGTGATTCATCCTGGTTTGATTGGAACGACGAAGAAGCTGTCCTATTCCCAAACTGGGAAACTGGAATCACCTGATTAGAAAGTCGGATAACTTCTTCATCCCAACTCCTATGAGATTTATTCAACCCCCTGGTGATTCTCCACCTCTTTATGTATCCAAATCAAGCTTCTTACAAAGTGATTCATCCTGGTTTGATTGGAACGACGAAGAAGCTGTCCTATTCCCAAACTGTGAAACTGGAATCACCTGATTTTAAAGTGGGATAATATATTCATCCCAACTCCCATGAGATTTATTCAAGTTCCTGGTGATTCTCCACCACTTTATGTATCCATATCAAGCTTCTTACAAATTGATTCATCCTTGTTTGATTGGAACGACGAAAAAGCTGTCCTATTCCAAAACTGGGAAACTGGAATCACCTGATTTGAAAGTGGGATAACTTCTTCATCCTAAATCCTATGAGATTTATTCAACTTCCTGGTGTTTCTCCACCATTTTTATGTATCCAAATCAAGCTTCTTACAAAGTGATTCATCCTGGTTTGATTGGAACGACGAAGAAGCTGTCCTATTCCCAAACTGGGAAACTGGAATCACCTGATTAGAAAGTGGGATAACTTCTTCATCCCAACTCCTATGAGATTTATTCAACTTCCTGGTGATTCTCCACCACTTTATGTATCCAAATCAAGCTTCTTACAAAGTGATTCATCCTGGTTTGATTGGAACGACGAAGAAGCTGTCCTATTCCAAAACTGGGAAACTGGAATCACCTGATTTGAAAGTGGGATAACTTCTTCATCCCAACTCCTATGAGAGTAATTCAACTCCTGGTGATTCTCTCACCCATTTATGTATCCAAATCAAGCTTCTTACAAAGTGATTCATCCTTGTTTGATTGGAACGACGAAAAAGCTGTCCTATTCCCAAACTGGGAAACTGGAATCACCTGATTAGAAAGTGGGATAACTTCTTCATCCCAACTCCTATGAGATTTATTCAACTTCCTGGTGATTCTCCACCACTTTATGTATCCAAATCAAGCTTCTTACAAAGTGATCATCCTGGTTTGATTGGAACGACGAGGAAGCTGTCCTATTCCCAACGGGAAACTGGAATCACCTGATTAGAAAGTGGGATAACTTCTTCATCCAACTCCTATGAGATTATTTTCAACCCCTGGTGATTCTCCACCTCTTTATGTATCCAAATAAAGCTTCTTACAAAGTGATTCATCCTGGTTTGATTGGAACGACGAAGAAGCTGTCCTATTCCCAAACTGGGAAACTGGAATCACCTGATTTGAAAGTGGGATAACTTCTTCATCCCAACTCCTATGAGATTTATTCAACTTCCTGCTGACTCTCCACCACTTTATGTATCCAAATAAAGCTTCTTACAAAGTGATTCATCCTAGTTTGATTGGAACGACAAAGAAATTGTCCTATTCCCAAACTGCGAAACTGGAATCACCTGATTTTAAAGTGGGATAATATCTTCATCCCAACTCCTAGGAGATTTATTCAAGTTCCTGGTGATTCTCCACCACTTTGTGTATCCAAATCAAGCATCTTACAAAGTGATTCATCCTGGTTTGATTGGAACGACGAAGAAGCTGTCCTATTCCCAAACTGGGAAACTGGAATCACCTGATTTGAAAGTGGGATAACTTCTTCATCCCAACTCCTATGAGAGTAATTGTTGGGGTCAAAAACGGTCAAAAAGAAGGGATGTAATTTTCGTAAAAATAACCTATACGAGTTATTTTTACGAAGAAGTATTCTTTGGGATTCAACCAACGATCGTCCCGCTCGTCGCTACGTAGCGACCGAGCTCGGGCCAAAGCCTCGTCGCTACGTAGCGACCGGTGATCGTCCCGCTCGGTCGCTACAAGCGACCGACTCAGCCAAGCTCGGTCGCTACGTAGCACGAGCGAATCGTCCCCGCTCGGTCGCTACGTAGCGACCGAGCTCGAGCAAAGCTCGGTCCGCTACATAGCGACCGAGCGATCGTCCCGCTCGGTCGCTACGTAGCGACCGAGCTCGAGCCAAAGCTCGGTCGCTACGTAGCGACCGAGCTTAGCTGAGCTCGATCGCTACGTAGCGACCGAGCGATCGTCCCGCTCGGTCGCTACGTAGCGACCGAGCTCACGATCGCTCGGTCGCTACGTAGCGACCGAGCTCGAGCCAAAAGCTCGGCGGTCGCTACATAGCGACCGAGCGATCGTCCCGCTCGGTCGCTACGTAGCGACCGAGCTCGAGCCAAAGCTCGGTCGCTACGTAGCGACCGAGCGATCGTCCCGCTCGGTCGCTACGTAGCGACCGAGCGATCGCCCGCTCGGTCGCTACGTAGCGACCGAGCTCAGCCAAGCTCGGTCGCTACGTAGCGACCGAGCTCGAGCCAAAGCTCGGTCGCTACGTAGCGACCGAGCTCGAGCCAAAGCTCGGTCGCTACGTAGCGACCGAGCGATCGTCCCGCTCGGTCGCTACGTAGCGACCGAGCTCAGCCAAGCTCGGTCGCTACGTAGCGACCGCCCACTCGGTCGCTACGTAGCGACCGCCCACGTCGGTCGCTACGTAGCGACCGCCCACTCGGTCGCTACGTAGCGACCGAGCTCGAGCCAAAGCTCGGTCGCTACGTAGCGACCGAGCGATCATCCCGCTCGGTCGCTACGTAGCGACCGAGCTCGAGCCAAAGCTCGGTCGCTACATAGCGACCGGGCTCGAGCCAAAGTTCGGTCGCTGTGTAGCGATTGAACTTTCCGAACATCGATACGACACCAGTCCTTGCATTCTCGTCAAACCTTCGAATGCTATCTCCCGAAGACCGTAGCAAGCTCAGTCTATGTTTCCCGCTATTCTAATTCATCGATCAAACTTCGCGGATTAGAAACCGCGGAAAACTCGTAGTAAACGTGTCGAGTCGGAAGACGGCCCAAAGGGACCTAAAACACGACTCGAGGCCCATCCTACGATTTTTCCTAACCAAAAGCCCGTGAACCACAGCATGGTTCGCGCTTGGCCCACGAGGAAGGATAAATGTCAAGTTTTCCGCGGATAAATACGGAAGTTTTGAAGATAATTGTGAAGATCGGGAAAAATGGAATATCTCCATTTTTATGCTATGACGGCTTAAGGGCAGAAGAGTAAAAGCGTAAACCGACCTTGGAGCTAGTATATAAGGAGTCCCTAGGTGAGGAGCAAGGAGGGGAACTTTTTCAGAGCAAACTTAGCACTTAGAGCGATTTAGGCAACTTTCCGTTTTTTGTTATTTCGAGCTGCGACTCAATTAGGTTTAGCCGTCTTAGGGTTGCTAGAAATAGAATCTTGCCGACAGCTCTCGAGCCCAGGCTTATACCTTGTTGTAACGCTCATACGCAGATCGAATAAGATCTACTTTGCTCTCTTTTCGATTTCTATTTTTATATCGTTGTTATTCTCGTGTTCTGATTGCTTGACGTGTGGTAATTAACAGATATCCGGGTCCTCGGACTAGGGAACCGTGGTATCCGGTCTCCTAGGGTGTTCCTATTTCCTTAAAACGGAAATCGACAGTGCGAATTTCGGTTCCCACAGTTTGGCGCGAAAAGGAGGGGGCCTTACGGATCAATCTAACCCGCAAAGCCGCACACAGTCAGACATGTCAACCACGACGCGGATACGTGCAACTCCCCCTTAACGGAGGCAGCGGCACCGATCCCACACTCCGGTAGCGGACTATCTGCGGCCACGCGCAAGCCAACGCCGCGACTCTCGAGGAGTTTAAAAAGATGTTCGCCACCTATGAAAAAAGGTCAGAAGAACAGGATAGCTCGTGAATACCTTGACCAAACAGGTTTGAAACCTTAACGGCAAGGACCCAAGCTATCCGTCCCCGCGGAACCACCAAAATCCGCGGGAAGAGGCTCGATTTCGCCACCCCACTCGATAGAGCAGGAAATCGCGCGGGAACGACCTTCCGGTCAAAACCTCAGCGAGAAGTCTCCCATCGAGAAGGGGAACTCTGAAATCTTCCGCTCCCTGCAAAGGACTCGGAGGATAACGAGCCGAACACATTGACCTGGATCCTAGCGATGTCTCCAACGACACCGACGAGGATGTCGACAGACATCCAAAAAGGACCAGAAGCCGATCCGCTCGGGAAGGCTCCCCGTTCGAAAAACCAATGACGGAAGAAGAAGAAGTCGCCTATTGGAACGAACAAGAGGAAGCTGGCCGAAAGGCAAACCGAGCTCACTCGCAGTAAACCGACAGGCTCGGAAATCCACTGACGAGACATCGGATATCCGCGATCTTCGCGACTACATCACCAAGACTGCGGCAGAAGTGAGAGCCGTAAAGTCTCAAATCCATCATGCTACTAGTGCTGCCCCCGAGATCGATCGACTGCTGGAAGGAGCTCGAAAGACCCCCTTACCAGTCGCATTTCGGACATGAGGGTGTCCGATCCGGGAAAGATCAAAGTACCGAAGTACGATGTACGGGCCGATCCGAAAGCGCACCTTCAGGCTTTCCACATCGCGATGGGAAGAGCAAGACTGAAGGACGGCGAAAAGGATGCCGGCTATTGCCGCCTGTTCGTCGAAAATCTTGAAGGAGCAAGCGCTCGAATGGTTCGCACGCCTTCGTCGCAACACCATCGGGAGTTTCGACAGCTCGCATCGGAATTCCTCAAACAGTACTCTGTATTCATCGACAGGGAAACCTCCGATGTTGATCTCTGGAGTCTCTCCAGAGGGAAGACGAACCCCTCCGCGAGTTTATCAGTCGGTTCAAACTGATAATGTCCAGGGTCAGCGGGATAAGCGACAAAGTGGCCATCGACGCGCTGAGAAAGACGCTCTGGTACAAGTCGAAATTCAGAAAATGGATAACTCTCGACAAACCGCGAACGATCCAGGACGCCCTCCACAAAGCAACGGACTATATCATAGTGGAGGAAGAAACTACAGTCTTATCGCAAAAACATAAGCCGGCAAGACCATCCTCGAAACGCAGATCCGAAGGGGAAAAAGAAGAACTCTCGTAACGACAAGTACGTCCATCACGGGGGGAAGATCTCCAAGGAGCGCATAACTATGCGATCAATTCGGACAAGGCCGGACCACGGGCAACACATGGACTCGCAATCAAGGTATGACGAGAACACCTTCTGCGAGTTCCACCAATCCCGAGGACACTCCACGACTAATGCAAAGTCTTAGGAGCAAGACTGGCCGCGAAGCTGCTCGCTGGAGAGCTTTCGGAAGTAACTAGCGTCAAGGATCTCATCCTCGATTCTGATCGGCCTCCAAAGACAGACAGAATCCGCCCGCCAAAAATCTCCTCAACGAAACCAACCTGGGGATAAACGCGGTAGGAGCCGGATGACAAAGGGAACGATAACAATCGTCGCAGAGTCAATATGATCATCGGAGGATCTCAATACTGCGGCGATACCGTGTCAGCCATCAAGGCTTACCAACGGAAGGCAGAATCAAGCGCAAATTGGCCTACATGGTCTCCTCCTCGAGACGGCCAAAGTTGCTCGAGTCACCTTCACGGAGGAAGAAGCCGGCGGTATCGACAGCCTCACTGCGACCCGCTCGTCATAGATCTCGTCATACAAGATTTAGAAGTCGGAAGGGTACTCGTCGATACGGGAAGCACGGTCAAACGTAATCTTCCGCGACACTCTCAAGGCGGATGAGTATCGAACTCGGAGAGGTAATCCGACGCCAAAACACTCACGGGTTTTTCAGGCGAAGTATCGATGACTCTCGGATCAATCCAATTGCCAGTCATGGCCAAGGAGATCACGAAAATCGTCGAATTCGCGGTAGTCGACCATCCCGCTATCTACAACGTGATCATGGGAACCCCAGGCTCAACGCCATGCAGGCAGTTCCGTCAACTTACCACCTGGGTCTCAAGTTCCCAACGCCGAGCGGAGTCGCGGCCATCTGGGATGCCAAAAACAGTCGCGACTATGCTTCCTCGCGGAGCATAAGTTAAGGCAAATCACGGCTTCTGCAAACGGCAAACGCGCGAAGATAGATCGATCTTCGGCCAAAAGCGCCCCGCACAAGGACGAAGTAAAATCGTCTGTCAACGCAAACGCATCGGACGTCGAAGCTCGACATAAATCCGAAGCCCACGCGACAACTCAACCGGAACATCCGGAAA